>NW_007379170.1:36792-42065 GCF_000475195.1 Diaphorina citri | reverse complement strand
TATATTAGGGAGAGTGACAGGCCCATTGACTCGAAGTTGGGGGGGCCGGGGGCGGGGGGCCGGGCTGACTCGGGGCCGATTGTTAGGCGCACGGGGGGAGCTCCTAGGTGCACCGGGGCCGGGGGTGCGGGGTGTAGCCGTGCGGTTCCGGGGTGGGGTAGGACCTAGGGAGATAAAACAAACGTGTAACCCAGTGGTAACGCGCTAGCTTGCCATGCAGAAAGTCCTGGAATTGATTTCCACCATCAACAAAAATTTGTACTCGTTCTAAATGGGAAGTATTGTGGCTCTTATGAGTCTTATGTCCCATCTGATGAGAGACATACTACGGGATGGGCATGCTACGACACAGACCACACGAGTTCAATGTAGCAGTTGTTTCATTGCATTGATACGAAATCGAGCGATATTAGCCCCCTCTTCATAATTCTAAAAAAAGTACATATCTAATATATATATAAAAAAAATCAAATCAAATCATGAATTATTTGCGGTTAGGCAGAAAGCTTTTTCACAATCTTTGTGGCTACAACAGCATTCATAAGTGCCCCCTTTACAATGAATTTCCATATTTCAATAATCTTTTTACACAGGTAATGCCCCCACTGGTCGCTACTCGATTGTCCTCACGAGGCTGAATGCACCCCGAACTCCAAGCACAGAGCCGAAAAAAAATTCGACTGATTTGAACCTGAGATCTGATCGGTGGAAGTTGTTGAGATTGCGGGGGACTGCCTTGCAGTTGCTGCTTGAGAATTTGCCCACTCGGAGGGAGTTGAGTTTCAACAACATGCTGTTCCTGCTGCTGAGGTTGTTGTTGCTGCTGTGGGAGTGACTGGAATTTGACCGAGAGAATAATGGTGTGAAGAAGACTTTAGAAAGGCACATTTTCCTTTCCCTTTCGGTAAAATAAACTTAAAATGGAGTTTGTTTCTGAATAGAAAACAACTTGTTCTAAACTGACTATCTAAAATCTAAATAAAGCACTACTTAAAGAACATTCTGGAGTACTTACTTGTGTCTGACACATTTGCTGCTGAAGCACAATGTTCTGGTCTTGCATCGGGGACATCATGTGTGTTTGCTGCGGAGATTGTTGCAGTGTCTCGTAGGACATGACACGTTGTGTCTGATGTTGCTCGGGATAGTACTCAATAGCCGGGATGTTTGTTACAGGGTTTGGGTCCTGAATCTCAATAGAGTATGAGGCCAGATCCCCGACTGTTTGATCGTGAAAGAACACCAGATCATCTTGGCCTGGAAAAATGATGAAAACACTGAGTACAACCCAAAATCTAAACCTAGCACTGGGAAGAAATATCTTTGACAATTATCTGGACAATCCAGAATCTAAAGTATTTTATGTTAATTCACTATTGACTTGACCCAAGGTGCATGGTTTTTGTTTCTTAGGAGCTCATTCTGTTACCTACACATCAGATCTATTTTATACTTTGATGCAGTTCTCACATCTTACAATTCTTACATACATACCTCTCACTTTTAAGCAAACTCCTTGAATAATGCTTTAAAAAATAATAATAAAAAATAAAAAAACACATCTCTAAAAATGTATTTCATGCAAATGTTTAACTTTTTTCAGTGTTCCCTAAACTGTTTAATTAAATGAAACCATAATGAACAAACATATCCATATGAAATATTTAAAAACAGTAAAACATAAAACTATGTAGGTATTGTAGGTGTCAAATATCAGCATGTTTTCTTATCAACCATTATGCACTCTCAGCTCAGCACACTATGAGAACATTGAGAACTGCTCAAGAGTAGGAAAGAGAACACCTACAATATTACAAGGAACTAATTTTATCAGACAAGGATTGTAATGGAGTTGTGTAGTGCTGAGGTTGAAGATTTTGAAAGATAAATACATTTCATGAAACAGTTTATGTTTGGTGGCTCTTTCATAAATACCTATGTGCAATGGAAGGGTCTCACCTATTTTGAGCAGTAGACCAATTATCGACCCCGCAGGCAATCGAACCCGGGACCTTCGGCGTGCAAGCCTAGTGTGATACCCACTCGGAAACAATTATGAAAATTAAAAAGACAATTGACTTGCCTTTTTATTAATGTTGGAGTTGAAGTGATCTAAAATTAAAAAGGCAATTGACTCCAGTGCTCGTAGAGTTAACACCTCTCTCGCGTCTTTTTGGTCTGATGATGGGAATCAAAGTTCTTTGTTGAATGTCGTATTGAATCTCAAATGTCTTAATTTTCATTTTAATTTGTGAAGATTCTTATCTGAATCATTGTTGATCGGTAGTTGTTGAATCACATTGGTGCCGGGTTGTTTGTTGATTTGTAGCTGTTGTTGTTGTTGTTGTTGTTGTTGTTGTTGACCCAGTTGCTGCTGTTGACCTAGTTGCTGCTGCTGTTGTTGTTGGCCCAGTTGTTGCTGTTGTTGGCCTAGCTGCTGTTGCTGTTGTTGGCTTAGCTGCTGTTGTTGTTGTTGGCCTAACTGTTGTTCTTGAATGTTGTTGGTCATGAACCGTTGCTGTTGTTGAGACTGGACAAATCTGAAATGAAATAGGTAAGATATGTATCAGAGTTAGATCAGGAATCATTATTTGCCCACTCGGAGGGAGTTTATTTTAATGATAATGATATCATTAGGTACGTACCTCGTAACCTTGGACTCCCCGGCTGGGACATGGGCGATAATACTTGATACACGGTAGAATACTGAGCTTGCTGTTGCGGCTGCTGCTGTTGTTGCTGTTGATGATTCATCTGTACAATTAATTATGGAGAAGGCTGGAATGGAATAAGTTATTGTGGGCAAATTATTTAGTTGAAATGGTACTTACCTGGAACTTGCATGGCCGAGACAATAATATTTGTCGTTTCATTTGGGAAAATGACATGTCCAGTATCTTGTCCGACCAGTTCATAAGTTGTGTAGTTCTGTAATGGTTGGAGTGGTGGGGGAACTGACTCGGTCACTATGGTTCCATGCTCTATGTTCCCGTAAGCATTCACAGTGTTTGGAGCATGAGACTGATTCTGATCTTGATTCATAATCATATACATTCAGTGCTTTAATTCTTAATTCCATACCTCGCGGCCTCGGCTGGGATTGAACCCACGCCCTCCTGATTACCAGGCAAGCGTCTTAAACACACCACCGCGGCAGTTCCACTTTACAATTTCTGATATATCTATAATTTTTCTTTTTTTACTCTGGTAATGCCACCACTGGTCGCTACTCGATTGTCCTTACGAGACTAAATGCACCCCGAAATCCAAGCACAGAGCCGGAAAAACTTCGAACCCGGGACCTCCGGAGTGCAAGCCTAGTGTGATACCGACTCGGCCATGGAGGTTGCTCACAAATGTAGTTCCCAGCTTAATATATTACGCTAAATTTCATGCCTTGACTTGGACTCGAACCATCACCCTCAACTTAACTAAAAGGACTTACCTGTCTTCTGCATCTCATCGAGCTTGATTCGTTCCCGCTTCCTCAAACTCCTAAACCTCTGGCATTCTTTCTAGAGATAGAGCGATCAGTGTGTGAAATGTGAACTGTGAAATGTGAATGAGTGAATGGATCTCGTTCTTATAATATAAGATTCTTGATCTATTTCATTGTTGTTTTTAAGATAGTGATTTTGTATTTTCTTTTTCATTTCGTTCTTATTGTATATCCTTTTAAGCTCATTTAGTACCTAATGATGGAATTTGATACTTATAGGTACATAGTTTTTTCATATCTGTTTCTTATGTTAGGTACAATGTATTGTTGGTTTATTGTGTTATATGGTGTTTCTAGTATTTGTTTATATATATCATAAGCTTCTGTATTTTCTTTTTCTTTTCGTTCTTATTGTATATCCTTTTAAGCTCATTTAGTACCTAATGATGGAATTTGATACTTATACATAGTTTTTCCATATCTGTTTCTTATGTTGGGTACAATGTATTGTTGGTTTCTTGTGTTGTAAATATGGTCTTTCTAGTATTTGTTTATATATATCATAATATTCATAATAATATTTTGAAGTCATTACAAATTTGTGCAAATTCTTAAAATTCAATATCTTATACTTGTTCGTCATATCCGATCTTTTCTCTTTGGTTCTATGAGGGTAAAATGTCGCTTTGATAATTTTCTTCTGCACTAATTTTATAGGTTTTAAATTTTGTTCTGTTGTAATTCCATATGTGTCTATGCCGTATCTTAACACAGACTCACACAATGTCATCTTATTTCGTATAGGTTCAGCAGCATTATGTACAGCAGAAGCAGATGCCTATGCAGCAGCAGGGGCAAAGTCATTACAAATTTGTGCAAATTCTTAAAATTCAATATCTTATACTTGTTCATCATATCCGATCTTTTCTCTTTGGTTGTATGAGGATAAAATGTCGCTTTGATAATTTTCTTCTGCACTGATTTTATAGGTTTTAAATTTTGTTCTGTTGTAAATCCATATGTGTCTATGCCATATCTTAGCACAGACTCACACAATGTTTTATATATCATTGACTTGATTTGTATAGGTTCAGCAGCATTATGTACAGCAGAAGCAGATGCCTATGCAGCAGCAGGGGCAGCAGCAGCAACATTTCGTGCAGCAGGGGCAGCATGTGATAGTGAATGCGGGGGAGCATGGGGTTATCAATCAGGCTATGGACGGGGACCAGCGGAAGTGGGAACAACATCAGAACCAGGTTAGTAAATAATAGAAAAATAGTGGGCATGCTACGACACAGACCACATGTGTCCTACGACACAGACCACATGTGTCTAATGTAGCACTTGTTTCATTGCCGGGAAATAAAATGGCGGTGAAACACTCATCTTTATTAAAAAAAAAACTTGAAGAGGTTTGACAGAGGGAACTGTAACTGCTGAGGTCTTGTCGTCTCGAAAGAGAAGGAGGACAGGATAGAAGAAAGCCAGCCGTTCCGAGAACGAACCTTATCTGTTTAGGATAAAGTTCATACTAACTAGCTTCTCTCCATACTAACTAGGCTGGTGGCAAGAGCAACAAAATTAGCGGAATGTAATCATTTGACATTTCAGATGCACATGAACCATCAACAAAACCAACAACAGCAACAGCAATCTCCCAACGTCCAATACTCGAACCCTCCCACGCCGGACATGCAACAGCAACTCTCACCTCAACAGCAACAGCAAATGCAACAGCAACAGATGAATCATCAACAGCAACAACAGCAGCCGCCGCAACAGCAAGCTCAGGATTCTACCCCCTGGTACCGCTAATTATGAAATCTATGTG
>NW_007379170.1:36088-36787 GCF_000475195.1 Diaphorina citri | reverse complement strand
ACCAGCGGACCTGTATTTTCCCACACCGGGTGAAAGGGGGGGGGGGGGGCAGGGGGCACTCTACTCCTAAGATCTTATCGTCCCCAAAGCGAAAGTGGAAGAAGGACAGGATAGGAGAAAACCAGCCGCCCCGAGAACAAACCTTATCTATGTATGTACCTACTTATTTAGGAAAAAATTCACCCGGGGCAGGAATCGAGCCCGCGACCTAGCACTAACAAGGCAAACGCGCTTGGCGCTACTCTCCAAGCTAGCAAAATTTTGACTTTGTGATTTCCATGAAAATTAGCATTAGCTGAAAAAATACTCGTTAAGTATATCTACCTACGAGTATTTTTTCCGCGATGTGTTTTTCGTGTCATCGCGGGGACACGACCCAAGGCTCCCCATTAGGACGAAACGACACGAACTGTGTCGTTATCACGAAACGACTTCGAATTTATTGCTTATATTTTTCCAAGCGATTTTGGTCGATTCTATATTTAGACGCTCTCGAGAGAGAAAGTAAGAGTGCGGGTGAGAGAGTGAGAGAGGACCCGAAATCCCGCTTCTGTCACACATTTCTTCAATGTTCTCCCCATGTTTTTCTTCTTCGTCGTCGTCTTCTTCTTCTTCTTCTTCTTCTTCTTCTTCTTCTTCTTCTTCTTCTTCTTCTTCTTCTTCTTCTTCTTCTTCTTCTTCTTCTTCTTCTTCTTCTTC
>NW_007379170.1:31337-35527 GCF_000475195.1 Diaphorina citri | reverse complement strand
CCTTTTGAATTTTTTTTTTTTTTTTTTTTTTTTAATGAAGATGAGTGTTTCACCGCCATTTTATTTCCCGGCAATGAAACAAGTGCTACATTAGACATAATTATGTGGTCTGTGTCGTAGCATGCCCACTATTTTTCTATTATTTACTAACCTGGTTCTGATGTTGTTCCCACTTCCGCTGGTCCCCGTCCATAGCCTGATTGATAACCCCATGCTCCCCCGCATTCACTATCACATGCTGCCCCTGCTGCACGAAATGCTGCTGCTGCCCCTGCTGCTGCATAGGCATCTGCTTCTGCTGTACATAATGCTGCTGAACCTATACAAATCAAGTCAATGATATATAAAACATTGTGTGAGTCTGTGTTAAGATATGGCATAGACACATATGGATTTACAACAGAACAAAATTTAAAACATTTTAGCAACATTTTACCCTCATACAACCAAAGAGAAAAGATCGGATATGATGAACAAGTATAAGATATTGAATTTTAAGAATTTGCACAAATTTGTAATGACTTCAAAATATTATTATGAATATTAAGCTTATGATATATATAAACAGATACCTACTAGAAACACCATATAACACAATAAACCAACAATACATTGTACTCAACATAAGAAACAGATATGGGAAAACTATGTATAAGTATCAAATTCCACCATTAGGTACTAAATGAGCTTAACCAGAGGAGCTTAAAAGGATATACAATAAGAACGAAATGAAAAAGAAAATACGAAATCACTATCTCGAAAACAACAATGAAATGTGAATTGAAATAGATCAAGAATACATAATAAGAAGAATTTATGGTCCCTAAAAGTACAGAAGTACCTACTTACAGCGATGATGAAGAATATGTTGAAAATATTGTAAAGAATGAGAGAATAAACTTGTTGTTATTATTATTACCATCTGTTTGGGCTGCTGCTGTTGAAGCACAAAATGCTGGTTCTGCACCATCTGTTTTTGCTGCACAAAATGTTGCTGCACGTTCTGTTGTTGCATGGGCATTTGTTTCTGCACAAAGTGTTGCTGGTTTTGAACCAGCTTGGCACCCTGGGGATGGTTCTGTTGGACGAACTGCTGTTGCTGTTGTAGTTGTTGGTTTTGTACAACGAATTGTTGCTGTTGTTGTGCCTGTTGTTGTTGATGGTGGGGGGAAGGGCCTTGCTGTTGTTGGACATACACCTGGAAAGTCAATGAGAGGGTACCTACTTAGTAAACATGGTGAATTTATTTTTTGTCTATATTTATTTAGACTCTTCATTGGTTATAATTCAATGTAAGTATGTACACAAATACAAGAAATTACAAACAAAGGGCGAAATTATTGCCCAGGGCAATCTCTACCATTCAACCGTGTATAGTACTTAAATCTAAATAATAAAGCTATTGAGAAAATTTTAAATCATAAATAAAGCCACCCAAAGCTCAGGTTTTTATGAATTTCTTCTTCTTCTTCTTCTTCTTCTTCTTCTTCTTCTTCTTCTTCTTCTTCTCCTTTATCTTCTCCTCCTCCTCTTCTTCTTCTTCTTCTTTATCTTCTCCTCTTCTTCTTCTTCTTCTCCTTTATCTTCTCCTCCTCACCTTCTTCTTCTTCCTCCTACTCCTCCTCCTCCTCTTCTTCTTCCTCCTACTCCTCCTCCTCTTCTTCTTCTTCCTCCTCTTTTTTATCTTCTCCTCCTCTTCCTCCTCCTCTTCTTCTTCTTCTTCTTTTCTTCTATTGGTGTATTTTAATCAATTATGTCATGTGTCGTTTTATTCTGACCTGTTGGTATAAAAATAAATAACATTCCCCTCAGTTTTACCATAATGAAAATAGCTCCGGGGGGCGGAATGAACATAATTGATATTTTATTGCACAAGAGTAAACAATAGTTTGTGTATTGTTTCCTATAATCAAAGTCAAACTAACCCACTGTTGGTTTGAATTTTCCATAGTAGGTAAGTACATACTGTATTCCATCACGTAGCTTAGGGTATAACGGTATACATCTAGTATTCTAGTACATAAGTACACCCATATTTACGAACAAAATACTGGCTCTCACGTAGCACTGAAGCATTCCAAACATCTGATTGGTCAACATTTTTTTCATAAAATAAATACCTAGGCAAAAATCTGGTGTGAACATCACACGACTTTCCTTATCCTATTTAATGATGCTTATTTGAGTGTTCTTTTTCTCTAACTTTTACAATATCTCTAACCGTTTTGCCGCTTTAGCTGAAAACTGTGAAAACCGCCAAAATCGGTCGAAATCTGTCCAAAAGCGGTCAAAATACCGCCAACCGCAGCACCTATCTCAACTAAACGTTTTGTGTTGCATCCTTGTAACATTCGTGAATTACATATTAAATTTCAAGTCTCTAGCTCATACCGTCCCCGAGGTATTGTTAAATTACACCGAAAACCGCCAAAAAGCGGTAAAATGCCGCCAAGCGTTGCACCGGTCTTAACCGAAAATTTCGTGTTGCATCCTTGTCACATTTGACAGCCAAATTTCAAGTCTCTAGCTCTTATTGTTCTCGAGATATTTTGTTTACAGACAGACACGGACCAATGGCTGAAACTTTGGATTTAGGCTCTAGGGACCTCAAAACGTGTTTTGGCACTAAAAACTGACCATCGAAAATTTGACCCGATTACATTACTTTCCTTCCTATAGGATAAGGAAAGTAAAAAAAAGATGAAAGGAGAAAAAAGAAGAAGGGAAAAAACGGCGAACTAATGAATGAAGTGAAACAGAAAATGAAGAAAGCAAACGATGGAAAATTTCAGGGGCGGGCTTGGAGTTTGAGAGTTTATTCCCGGCCCAGGATTGGTCCTGAAAGGGCTCTATTATTAGATATGTAGGCACCTATATAATATGTAGTCAAATTATCAAATAAATAATAAATTATTCGGATACATTTCAATAAATCGGGACAATGCTTCAGCTGGGATTGAACCAAGTCCTCCGGCTTACCAGGCGGGCGTTTTGACCACAACATCACCTAGGCAGGTACGAGCACCATAGAATAGAATAGAAAACTTCCCTATAGGTAATCCCCTAAAGACCTATATAATACCTTGATACCGTATTGGCCCTGAAATTCTGCCTATGATACCTACATAATATCGGCCCTGAAATTCGGAATCGAAGGGAAAAGAAAAGGGT
Source organism: Diaphorina citri (assembly GCF_000475195.1). Lineage (NCBI taxonomy): Eukaryota > Metazoa > Arthropoda > Insecta > Hemiptera > Psyllidae > Diaphorina > Diaphorina citri. Next base: position 32,356 of record NW_007379170.1, on the reverse strand, counting down.
GAAAAAAAAACATTAAATTTCTGTCAACTATTTTCCGGTTCATTTCGAGTCGATTTCTTCCTGTAAATTACTCAAGATTCTTCCCTAGGGAGAGCATGGCTTCAAATTCGAACGTTTTATAGATAGGTTTTCTATCAGTATTGCTTCATTTCATTTTTTTGTTCTTTCTTGTAGAATAATATTGTAGATGCGTCGTATATCTAACTACCTACCTATGTACATACGTGGAGATATTAAAACCTACTTCTACTTCGGTTTTTCGTACGCACATCAACGGTTTTTTCATTTTATTACATGGTTTTACTTAACTTGAGATCTCTGTTTGTAATTTGTTTGTTATTATTTAATTTTATTATTACTTCTTCCTCAGAGGGGAAATGGTAAAATGCAGCTATTTGAAATGTATCTCTGTCTAATACATGCATCTCTGTGTCAATAACTTTTGATATGGGGAAATAAATGTACGTTGGTACTTTTTTAGCCCGTCCTTCCTTTATTATTATTCTTGTATATAATATTCTCCTTCTTGCCCTTCTTCTTCTCCTCCTCTTCTTCTCCTTTATCTTCTCCTTCTCCTCCTCCTCCTCTTCTTCTTCTTCTTCTTTATCTTTTCCTCTTCTTCTTCTTCTCCTTTATCTTCTCCTCCTCCTCTTCTTCTTCTTCTTTATCTTCTCCTCTTCTTCTTCTTCTCCTTTATCTTCTCCTCCTCACCTTCTTCTTCTTCCTCCTACTCCTCCTCCTCTTCTTCTTCCTCCTACTCCTCCTCCTCTTCTTCTTCTTCCTCCTACTCCTCCTCTTCTTTATCTTCTCCTCCTCCTCTTCTTCTTCTTCTTTATCTTCTCCTCTTCTTCTTCTTCTTCTTCTTCTTCTTCTTCTTCTTCTTCTTCTTCTTCTTCTCCTTTATCTTCTCCTCCTCACCTTCTTCTTCTTCCTCCTACTCCTCCTCCTCTTCTTCTTCTTCCTCCTACTCCTCCTCTTCTTTATCTTCTCCTCCTCCTCTTCTTCTTCTTCTTCTTCTT
>NW_007379170.1:12154-30601 GCF_000475195.1 Diaphorina citri | reverse complement strand
TTTGACACTAAAAACTGACCATCGAAAATTTGACCCGATTACATCACTTTCCTTCCTATAGGATAAGGAAAGTAAAAATCCATGCGTTTGGCTGAGACTGATGAACCCGCGCTCTTAATGGTATTATAGTAACTAGAAAGAAGTCACAAAAAGATAAAGAATTAAAGACCTTTGTGTGACGGCTCATTATGGATGAAAAGACTCCTGTAACATCCTTACAAGAAACCCTATATCCTATACCTTATCCTGTAAACCTTTTACAGGAAGATTACCTCATCCTAAAAAAAAAAAAAAAAAATCCATGCGTTTGGCTTAGACCGATGAACCCGCGCTCTAATGGTAGTAACTAGAAAGCAGTCACAAAAAGATAAAGACCTTTGTGTGACGGCTCATTTTGGATGAAAAGACTCCTGTAACATCCTTACAAGAAACCCTATATCCTATACCTTATCCTGTTAACCTTTTACAGGAAGATTACCTCATCCTGTAGGTAACCTCGCAGGAATATATCTCTATTCTCTATCTTAGCTAAGAAGGAGAGAAAACAGGACACCTAAAATTTATTCCCCTTCTCTCTATCACCCTATTATACAAACATTATGTCCCACCTTCCAAAATAGAACAAACAGAGTGAGATAGATAGATAGATAGATAGAGAGAGAGAGAGAGAGAGAGAGGAGAGGACCGTCTTTCAGCAAAAACAAAGTTGTGTTGTGTGCGAACACACAAAAAATAAAATTTACAACTTTTTTGACCTGTTTTTTTTTTTTTTTTCTTTGCTCGTTGAAACTAATCCGTACTTTGTCCTGCCATCGAAAGCTCCTCTCAACTTGAACGAAGTTGTCTGTGAAGCTGTTAAGATAATGGACGAAGAAAGTAGAAAGCGGGAGGGTGAGAAGATAGAGGGCGGAATAGAAAGAGGGGAAGAAAGAATGGAAAAAGTAAGAAACTGGAGGTGAGAGGGAAAACGTATAGGGATATGGAGATAGAAGAGAGAAAGAACCATAGAAGAGGAGATATTATAGGAGAAATGAAGGATGGGGAGGATAGAGAAAAAGGGAACTTGTGGAGATAAAAGATTAGAGAAATAGGTAGAGAGAGAAAAATCCAAAGAAGAGAGTTAAAACTAGGGTCTTGTGGAGCGAAAACTTGGAAATAGAAAAGAGAGATGTATAATAGGGTAAAAGAGAAAGGAGAAAAATAGTGTAAATAAGGGATTGAAGTAGAAAAATAGAGAAGAAGACATGAGGAAACAGAGAGGAGATAATGTAAATGCAGTTTCATTGTGTTATTATGTCACAACTTTGGTGCTCACTGCAGCATTGTAGGATTTTTCCAATATCTCAATAATCCTAAAATCCAATGTTTACCTACCATGCTGGCACCGGTCGCTATGCGCATTATATTACATAGCTACTCATTTTCCTCACGAGGCTGAGTGGGCCCCGCAACAGCCAGTCACGGTATCAATCATTTGCATCATACAAATTTCTTGACCCCGCCGGGAATCGAACCAAGGTCTCCCGCGTGCAAGGCGAGCGCAGTGACCACTACGCCATGGGAGCTGACAATATATCTGATATGACACTGTAGATTAGCTTGGAAAAAGACCCCGGTTTAACCAGTATGGTCACATGGTGTAAAAACGAATAAGACTTGCTAGCCAATCAAATGCTCACCAGATCAGGATCAAACAGTTCCCTGGCATCATCGAGTGGTGACATGGGGGGAAGGCTAAAGGAGGGATGAAACCTTCCAGCTCTCAGGCCTGGAGGTCCTGCTCAACAAGAAACTTAAGGAGTTTGAAAAGGTAATCGATAAGAAAATAGGAAAAATCGAAGGCAAGACTGCAGGAAATAGAGAGAGGATTGGAGTTCGTGGGTAACTCTGTGGATGACCTGAAGAAATCCTGCAAGGAGATTGAGAAAAAAAGTAATTACAGTGGAAAAGAAGCAAGAAACGATGGAAGCACAAAACCAGGAGCTCAGAAAAAAGGTAAAAGACCTAGAGATAGCTTACTCCTCCTCCTCTTCTTCTTTATCTCTTCCTCCTCCTCTTCTTCTTTATCTTCTCCTCCTCCTCTTCTTCTTTATCTCTTCCTCCTCCTCTTCTTCTTTATCTCCTCCTCCTCTTCTTCTTTATCTCCTCCTCCTCCTCTTCTTCTTTATCTTCTCCTCCTCCTCTTCTTCTTCTTCTCCTCTTCTTCTTCTTCTTTGTCTTCTCCTCCTCACCTTCTTCTTCTTCCTCCTACTCCTCCTTCTCTTCTTCTCCTTTATCTTCTCCTCCTCTTCTTCTTCTTCCTCCTACTCCTCCTTCTCTTCTTCTCCTTTATCTTCTCCTCCTCTTCTTCTCCTCCTCCCTTCTTCTCCTCCTCCTCTTCTTCTTCTATTGCTGTATTTTAATCAATTATTTCATGTGTCGTTTTATTCTGACCTGTTGGTATAAAAATAAATAACATTCCCCTCAGTTTTACCATAATGAAAATAGCTCCGGGGGGCGGAATGAACATAATTGATATTTTATTGCACAAGAGTAGGTAAACAATAGTTTGTGTATTGTTTCCTATATTCAAAGTCAAACCAACCCAATGTTGCTTTGAATTTTCCATTACCAGTAGGTAAGTACATACTGTATTCTGTCACGTAGCTTAGGTTGGTATAACGGTATACATCGAGTACACCCATATTTACGAACAATATACTGGCTCTCACGTAGCACTGAAGCATTCCAAACATCTGATTGACGAGAGGAGGGAGGGAATTTTTGGAGAGGAGGGTAAATTTGTGTCATGTTTTAACCCCCACACAATTTCGGAAACAACTTCAAACCCCCTGAATCCCTGAAAGTTTGAGAAACATCATCAGCCTCTCTACAGCCTTACAACATAGCCATGATTGCCATGAATAATTTTGTACACTTAGTTTATTTTGTTAACTCCTAATAGTCACGAGAGGAGGGAGGGAATTTTTGGAGAGGAGGGTAAATTTGTGTCATGTTTTAACCCCCACACAATTTCGGAAACAACTTCAAACCCGCTGAATCTCTGAAAGTTTGAGAAAAATCATCAGCCTCTCTATACAGCCTTACAACATAGCCATGATTGCCATGAATAATTTTGTACACTTAGTTTATTTTGTTAACTCCTAATAGTCTTGTAAGTTTGGTGTTAGTCTTGTAAGCGAGAAGACGTGGGTTCGAATCGCCCCAGTTTCGAATCCCCTAGGTATTAGCGTTATGAAGTTTTAGTTGTGTACATAGCTAGGTACTAGTTTTTCTGTTCTTTTTCAAATCATTATTTTCTTCTTTCTCTTTCCAAGAACGGAAGAGTAAAAAAAAGTCTCAAAATTTTAGCTTTTCATTTGATTTATTTAAATTTAATGTGACAGGATTTTCCTATAAAGGAGACTCTTTTTTTTTCGAAGTCACCCATTTTCTACTTTATTGATGAAAGGGCGAGAGAGAGAGAGAGAGAGAGAGAGAGAGAGAGAGAGAGAGAGAGAGGGAGAGGGAGAGAGAGGGGGAGGGAGAGAGGGGGAGGGAGGGAGTTAAGCCCATTATCTATTGCCTCTGTGAATTTTTGTTTCATATTTAACTAGCAAGTGGGAGAGAGAGAGGGGAAATAAATAGAAAAATAGAATGAGGAGTAGGTAATGAAGAAAATGGACTTTTGGTTGCCTTGTAAGTTGTAAGCGCTAGGTTGCGGGTTCGATTCCCGCCCGGGGCGGATTTTGTTCGTTCTCGGAACGGCTGACTTTCTCTTATCGTAGAAAAATAGGTATGTATATTAACTCTAGGACCAACCGGGGCGCCGCCAGGCGCCGCGCCGTTTCGGCCGATTTTTCCCGAAAATTTGAAAATGTACAAATATACGACTCCGACATATCAAATCAATGTATTTTTTCTTTTCTAATCACGTGGTGATAATAGTTTTACCTCCTTTTACTTTCTAATCAAGTTGGGATATGAGTTTTATCTCATCAGGTCATATTTCCCGTCCGCAAAATGGGGTGAAGTATAGTGCAAAAACGGTCAAAATACCGCCAAGCGCAGCACCTATCTCAACTAAACGTTTTCTGTTGCATCCTTGTCACATTTGTGAACTACATACAAAATTTGAAGTCTGTAGCTCATACCGTTCCCCATATATTGTTAAATTACACCGAAAACCGCCAAAAAGCGGTAAAATGCCGCCAACCAATACACCGATCTTAACCAAAAGTTTCGTGTCGCATCCTTGTCACATTTGACAGCTACATACCAAATTTCAAGTCTCTAGCTCTTACCGTTCTTGAGATATTTTGTTTACAGACTTTTTTTTTTTTTTTTTTTTTTCGAAAAGTTCAAAAAAAATGTTGGTCTTTTTTTACTTTTTCTTAATGTAATGGAAATTTGTGTGATGTGCACACCAAAATATTTTTTTTTTAAATTACTTTTTATGGCGAACTGTGATTACTGAAAGCTGAAATTTAGTCGAATGTACGATTTTTTTATTGTACCTTGAAATCGCTTTCGCATTACTTCAAAGCACATTCCTTTACATCCATGCCTAAGCAAGACTGGAAGAGTTTGGTTAGAAAATTTCCACCCTGACCCGGATTCGATCCCAGGACCTCTCAGGATCCCAGAGGTTGATTAGGTACCTATCTGTTGCTTGCCTTACGGTATTGAGTACCTATTCCTTGAGTGTTTCACCGCCGTTTTTATTTCGTAGCAATGAAACAACTGCTACATTGGACGCATGTGGTCTGTGTCGTAGCATGCCCATTCCGTAGTATGCCTCTCATCAGATGGGCGAAATTTTCATTTTAACTACTTCAACACATTTCCATCTGGGTATTTTGCTCATTACTTACTGAAGTTGCTGATTATTCACTAAAGAACAGAATAGAATATACCCAGCTTATACTGCCAGAATGAGACCACAAAGTTCCTTTACTTCCGCAGATTAAAGTTTCTGATTATTTACTGAAGTTCCTATTGAAGAGCCCTTTGCTTGAGTTTTCATTTAAATTTAAAACTTCCTGCAAGCTAATAGTCAAAGATTGTCATAGGATTATTGGCTGTGCACATACTTTATAACAGCAGCCATACAAGGTCCCATTATTCTTCAGCCCAGTCACAGGATACTTTTGAAAATATTTTCAGATATCTTTTGTTTTAAATTCCAAAAGGGTAAGGCCAATGAAAGTTCATCGGATATAATTGAGTGTAGGCTACGTTAAGGCCACGATTTCGTCTACTTTTCACCTGTATTGAATCATTTTAAGTAACCAAGGAGCCTCGATCCATTCGTGTGATGGTGTTAGTCATAGGATTATTGGCTGTGCACATATTTTATAACAGCAGCCATACAAGGCCCCATTATTCTTCAGCCCAGTCACAGGATACTTTTGGGAATATTTTCAGAAATCTTTTGTTTTAAATTCCAAAAGGGTAAGGCCAATGAAAGTTCATGGGACTTAATTGAGTGTAGGCTACGTTAAGGCCTCGATTTCGTCTACTTTTCACCTGTATTGAATCATTTTAACCAAGGAGCCTCGATCCATTCGTGTGATGGTGTTGCAAGTACAGAGGTTGAGAGGATGAGAGGAACATCATCGAAGTTTCTCTCCAAACACACACTTACCATAATGCGAGCTTCTTTCTGGAACACTTCAAGTAAAAGAGATAAAAGTACAATATGATTGTATGAAATATGAAAAGGGAAACTTAAAAACTCGAGTTTTTATTGGAAAAAAGTTAAATTTCATTCGACATTTTCTGAAATTTTCTCGATTTCCAAAAACAAGAATCGCAAATACATCCAAACAAAGAGGTATCTGACGGCCATTTTGTGCTCATTCCTCTTTGGCGTCACGAAGCCAGGGTACGAGAAAAAATATCATGCACGTGAAATTTGGGAACCAAATTCAAATTTGTAACTTTTCAATTTCTTTTTATTCATTGATTTCGACAGTTTTCTTGAGATTTAAAGGAAATAATTTAATCAACGACTCATGCAGATTATGTTTTGACTAGTTTTCGTAGGATTATCTCAATTTTGAGGCTATAATCAGGATTTTTCCAAAATCTTTTTGAGCCTTGCCGCCATGTTTTTGTAACCATGACATTGAAATTTCAGAATTTTTAAATATTCCCGGGGTCTTCTTCTTCTTCTTCTTTATCTTCTCCTCTTCTTCTTCTTCTTCTCCTTTATCTTCTCCTCCTCACCTTCTTCTTCTTCCTCCTACTCCTCCTCCTCCTCTTCTTCTTCCTCCTACTCCTCCTCCTCTTCTTCTTCTTCCTCCTCTTTTTTATCTTCTCCTCCTCTTCTTCTTCTTCTTCTCCTCCTCCTCCTCTTCTTCTATTGGTGTATTTTAATCAATTATGTCATGTGTCGTTTTATTCTGACCTGTTGGTATAAAAATAAATAACATTCCCCTCAGTTTTACCATAATGAAAATAGCTCCGGGGGGCGGAATGAACATAATTGATATTTTATTGCACAAGAGTAAACAATAGTTTGTGTATTGTTTCCTATAATCAAAGTCAAACTAACCCACTGTTGGTTTGAATTTTCCATAGTAGGTAAGTACATACTGTATTCCATCACGTAGCTTAGGGTATAACGGTATACATCTAGTATTCTAGTACATAAGTACACCCATATTTACGAACAAAATACTGGCTCTCACGTAGCACTGAAGCATTCCAAACATCTGATTGGTCAACATTTTTTTCATAAAATAAATACCTAGGCCTAGGGGTGTTTTACATAAAAAAACTCAGACAAAAAATTCTCAAATAAATTGGGTTCGGTCTCGGAACGGCTGACTTTCTCCTATCCTGTCTTCGTATTCTCTTCGATTAAGGACGATAGGAGGGCGTGGGTTCAATCCCAGCCGAGGTATGGAATTTTATCCTCAATATAATTTGAGAATTTGACCACAATAATAGTAATAGCCTATACTGCTGGAGTAAAGGGACTTTTCAGTCCTAAGCGAGCAGTATAAATAAGCACTATTATTATTATTATTAGGTATTATTACATATTATTTTAGTCGATATCGTATAAAATTCCCTAATTAATATGCCTTACCTTCTTGGGAACACAACACAGACATTATTCTATGACATTTTTAAAGATCAAACAAAAAGAAACCCACAGAAATACATGTTTGAAAATTTCAAAGGTACAAAAAAATGTTCCATCTGGGAGGATCGAACTCGCGACCTCCGGATTTATAAAAGTGATCGCATATCAGACTATGTCTGCCATACAATCACCCCTTGCGTTGCGTGCTGCTGATTTCAAGAGGCAAAATAGAAATATTTAAACGGACCAACTGGAATCAGTTTCTTGTACTCGTTGAATGTAAACATTGGACCAGTGCCTTGTCTTTGAAAGTAATGTGCCAGCCTTGTAAGCGTTGTGTCGCGGGTTCGATTTCTGCCTGGGTCAAACTTTATCCCAAATAATGATAGACAGGGAGCTGAGGACGGAAAACTCACGTGGGAAGGTACAAAATTTTTGACCATTGTATGTGGTGCGCAAAGTCGAGAACAAATAGAAAACCCATTTCTTACACATCGGACCGGGGCCGTTTGGCGGCTACGGCCGTCCGGAAAAATGTAAATATTAGACCAGTGCCTTGTCTTTGAAAGTAATGTGCCAGCCTTGACAACACTCTTACAAGGCAGGCGTGCTACATTTTTAAGCTAACTACACTGGCGGAGGCACTTTTGATTCGCCCTTTGTTAAGCGCTGTCATATCAAAACACAGGGAACATGTTTTATTTACATTCATCTTCTTCTTCTTCTTCTTCTTCTTCTTCTTCTTCTTCTTCTTCTTCTTCTTCTTCTTCTTCTTCTTCTTCTCCGTCTTCTTCTTCTTTCTCGTCTTTTTACACAGTTTTGACGATCGGAAATATGTTTATTAGTGAGTTAGTGTCGAGCTATAAGAAGCGGACGAGTTGAGTGTCTTTTAAAGAGCGGAATAAATTAGTGAAAAACGATTTTCTACTGACGAGTGATGAGCGTTGATAATTTTTCATTAAAATTTCACTTTTGTCTGAATCTGACTGCATTGTCTCTTCAGTAACTTCTGTCTTTGAAAATCGATTAGGTACCCACCTACATGTACCTAAATAACTAAGTCGTAAAATGAATTAATGCCTAATAGACGTTTAAAAAATAGATTCTGTCAAAAAACACGAGATCAGAGCTTACCCATGTACCTCAGTAATAGGTACGTAAAAATAAATTGTTTAAAATTATTATTAAAATTTTAGTTTTGAATTGCGTATTTACCCATTTTCTTTCTTTTCGTTTGAATTTGTTTGAAATAAAACAGTGCAATGTGAATGCAATTGACAAGAATCCCTAGCCTCCTGACAAGGACAAGAAGCGTAAATGTCTTGGAATTCATTGGCCATAAGCATTTTTAGCCGCCCGATATTACAGATCAGGTAAGAAAAGCAAAAGCGGATTTTTTTTTTTTTTTTTTCAAATACCTACCTACCTACCTACCCAGGTACTGAAATACGTCCCTGTACAAAGTCAAAAAACTCACCACCAAATTTTTCCTTCCCTATCCCCTTTGAGAGGTTTCAGCAATCAACAGGACGTGTTAGCGCGGGAGTCGCGGGACAAAATATAATGAATGAAAAAAAGGTGGGGGTAAAACGGAAAATAGGTCAGAGAGGGGGAAATTCCCCAATTCAAAGAGTGTTGCCTCCATGTCACAAGCAATTTTGAACAGGGGACCTGACACATTTGGTGGCAGAAAAAGAGACGTAGGCCGCAACCCGTCCCAAGTAAGCCGCGGAAATTTTGAAAGGGAGGGGAGGGGGAAGGGTAAATTGCAGTGGCGTCGCATAAGACTTCCAAAGGGGAAGTTATAAATCTGCTGGTGGTTTTGAAATTACGTACAGATTGAACAATCAATAACTTGGAGCCCATTTTCCATTGAAATATTAAACGAAATTATTTATTTTGTTCCGATTCGTTATATTTCATTCACTTCTCCACCTTTAACATAAGCTTCTCCACCTTTAACATCAGTAACTTTCCCTCCTCTCAAATCAAGGATTTCCTAATGTGACTTTTTTTTCGAATGACGATCCGCCATTTTGTTTCGCATGACTATAGCAAGTTTTGGCGGTAAATTTTCTTCACCCCATTTTCAAACTTATTTGAAAACGGCTACTTTATCTATGGCGTATAATATCTCTTCGAATAGTTGTCAAACTGTTTTGACTTGGCGGGGAGGAGGGCTACCGTGCTCCTTTGTAACTGCTATGGTCTTATCGTCCCGAAATCGAAGAGAGAAGGAAGACAGGATAGGAGAAAGCCAGCCGTTCCGAGAACGAACATATTATCCCATCAGGATATCTTTTGTCAAATAAACATATTCCTCTTCTTTTTCTTCGCCTGTTCTCCTGTTTAGAAGGGGTCGGCGTTTTTCTGTCTACCCTCCATCAGCCCAGTCAAATAACCACATATTGTTGGGAAAATACTGTACCTAATAACCTTCTTGTCCTACCTATGGAAAACCTTCTTGTCATATATACCTATATCAATTTATTATTGTTACAAATAAATAAAACAATATTATTCCATTGTTTCCATGTTACAGGTAAGACCAGACTCCGTATTGTCTACTGAGAGAAGGGAGTTCAATTTTGTACGGTCCAAGCCTGCTGTTTTCGGTTTTGTAAGTAAAACGATTGCCAAAAAATCATGATATCCGTTATTTATCTACATAGTGAAATAAAATATGAATTGCACACTGCTTCTCATGACTTCATGACATAGGCCAGAGGTTCTCAACCGGTGGTACGCGTACCACTGGTGGTACGCGGATACATTTTAGGTGGTACGCACTACAATAAAATCCGCCCCGGGCAGGAATCGAACCCGCGGCCTAGCGCTTACAAGGCAGACGCACTACCAACTAAGCTAACTAGGCTGGCTAGAAACAGTTTGAAATAATCTAGTTGGATGCATTAAAAAAAAAAAAAAAACTTACATAATAGGTACTGTACTTAGAGTTAGGGCTTTAGAGATTACCTTAAGATGGGGGCAGTGATTTTTTTTACTTTTTTTTACGCTTCATTTAAAGTGCAGAGAAGAGAATATAAGGAGGGAGCTCTTCCAACCAACCACTAATGAAATATCGTACAAAAAAACATTCGATTTTAATTTCTCTCGGAAATGTTACTGATGATGATGTGGGTGAAAGAAGACAAAATTGTAAAATTGTCAACAGATGAGTACGTTCACAAATAGACCAATATTATTAATTAAACTACACATATACAGGGTGTTCCCAAATCTGGTTTACAATATGTTTTTTTTTTTTTGTCCGCCCTTTCATCAAGTTTCTAGGGATCCTCACCTGTAGTGTCATTTTTTGGTCATAACCAGCCTAATCGGTTTGGTAGGTAAGTAAAAAGTTTGACCCGGGCAGAAATCGAACCCGCGACACAGCGCTTACAAGGCTGGCACATTACTTTCAAAGACAACAAGGCACTGGTCCAATGTTTACATTCAACGAGTACAAGCTCAGAGTAAGCTGATTCCAGTTTGTCCGTTTAAATACTTCTATTTTGCCTCGCACTATCAGTACCACGCAAGGGGTGATTGTATGTCAGAAATAGTCTTACATTTGATAACTTCTCTAAATCCGAAGGTCGCGAGTTCGATCCTCCCAGATGGAACATTTTTTTTTGTACCTTTGAAATTTTCAAACATGTATTTCTATGGGTTTCTTTTTATTTGATCTTTAAAAATGTCATCGAATAATGACTGTGTTGTGTTTCCAAGAATTCTGTACGTAAGGCATATTAATTAGGGAATTTTATACGATATAAGGCAGGCGTGCTACATTTTAAGCTAACTAGGCTGGCGGAGGCACTTTTGATTCGCCCTTTGTTAAGCGCTGTGATATCAAAACACATGGCCTTTACTTGATTAGATAAACAGTGACCACCATTGTTGAAGAGCTTCACAGCGGCACCGCTTGACTTATTTCAATCGGCCTGAAACGTAGGGGCCTCTAGCATCTACAAGGTCCCCAAGTTAGCCCAAGGCCTTTACAAGGGGCCCCGGGAGTCTTCAATGAAGGTGTAAGTAAAGGTCAATAAAAGCCATATGAAACTAAAAGTCATCTATCTAGAAGAATCATGGAAGGAAGAATTGAAGGAACGAGATCGAGAGGAAGGAAGAAATTCGGAATGCTGACTGACATATTGAAAGGAAGGACATTTGAAGAAATAAAGGACGAAGCACAAGATCGTGAGAGATGGAGAAGAGGAACCTAAATCAAGAAAACAGTTGAAGTTACGATGTTACCTGTTCTAGAACAGATTTACTAGTATTATTATATCTAGAACGAATTTTTATTTATTTGATTACACGCTAAGCATCACGGCCATGGTGTGGAAGAACGAATTTATTCGGAAGAAAATGTCTGTTTTCTGCCTCGGTGGTGTAGTGGTCAAGGCGCTCGCCTGATGAGAGATGGAGAAGAGGAACCTAAATCAAGAAAACAGTTGAAGTTACGATGTTACCTGTTCTAGAACAGATTTACTAGTATTATTATATCTAGAACGAATTTTTATTTATTTGATTACACGCTAAGCATCACGGCCATGGTGTGGAAGAACGAATTTATTCGGAAGAAAATGTCTGTTTTCTGCCTCGGTGGTGTTTTTTTTTTTTTTTTTTTTTTTTTTCATTTCTCATTTCAGGTTCATGTCAGCTAGGCGTGTCAATATATTTCCTATCCAGTGCCGTAGCGTTACTAATGCTGAGTTTCTGCCTCAGCTTCTGTTCCGTCAGGGATAAACAACCTTCATGACACGATACTACTCATGAATTGTTTGTGGTGAAACAGAGGTTTTCCACAACTTTTGTGGACATCACAGCACTAAGTGCCTCCTTTGCAATCAAATTCCATATTCCAATAATATTTTTACACTGGTGATGTCGCCACTGGTCGCTCCTTGAGCAGTCCTGCAGTCCTCACGAGACTGAACTCCAAGCATCAGTGTTGGGAATAATCGATTATGATAATCGTAATCGATTACAAAAAATAATCGAAAGTATAATCGATTTTTGAAAAATAATCGGAAAATCACATTTTGGTATTTTTGTCATTTTCAGTCGATTTTTGCAAGCATGAAGCTGAAAAAACTTAACCCCGTCGGAAATCGAACCTCCGGCGTGCGAGCCCAGTGTGAAGTGTGATACCGGTACCCACGCTATCTAATGTACATAGATTTTTTTTCCCTCGTAACCTGTATTCAGTTTTCAAGTTCCTAAGTAGCTATTAGGTAGTTACTATGTACAGGGTGGCGCAGAAGTAACCTGATAAAGTTAAAATTGAATAACTTTCTTTCTGATTAATATTTTTTTCTTCTGTCTTCAGATTATTGTAAAGAACCCTTGGGGAATTTATCGTGGAAAATTTCAATACGCTACAAATAACTAAACTCGTAAAATTTAATTTTCAAAATTGACAGTCAATTAGAAATCGTTGAAAATCAGATAATTTCTCGAAATAGCGAATTTCCGTGGCCTGCAAACTCCCCCGAAATGTCCGCCCAGACTTTTTTTCTGGGCTTACCTCAAAGAAAGAGTGTATGTCAACAAACCTAAGACCCCTTAAGAGCTGAAGAACAACGTTCGAGAAGTTCAAGCCCTAGAACCAAGCATTTTGAGCCCGAATGTGCGAAAAGCCCAAATGTGCGACATTGAATATGGACAGTATTTTCACAACCTTATTTAATCATGAGTAGTGTAGAGAAAATTCTCCAACCCTCTAGAATCATTTCATAAAATAAAAGTTGTAAAAAGGAGAAGAATTATAAAAATATAAGAGAAAAACTTTATCAGGTTACTTCTGCGCCACCCTGTATGTGCATACTTTAGAAAAGCTCTTTTTCTTTAAATGTTAAAAAAAAAAAAAACCGTACCTACCTATGTATCCAATAAAAGCCTTAAATCCTAGACATTTTTTTTTTCTTCTTCTTTTTATAGGTAGGAAACTGTAACTGCTAAGGTTTTATCATCCCAAAAACGAAGAGAAAAGGAAGACGGAATATAAGATGGCCAGCCATTCCAAAAACGAACCTTATATGTTCAAGATAAAGTCCACCCCACGTGGGAATCGAACCCACAACCTAGCGCTTACAAGGCAGGCGTGCTACCCTCAAAGCTAACTAGACTGGATTTTCAACTGTGAAAGAAACAGTATTGGAACTTGCTTATTAACTGAACTGATGGAGACTTTGCTTGTTGGGAAGTAAATACCTGAAACATATACTCGAAGAATTTATCCTTGACAAAGCCAGGACTAGCAAGCAGAACACACTTGACTATATCGAAGTTCACATGTCGGAGTATACCTTGCATTACATTGTCGTAGAATCGAACTAGAGCCTTCTCATGTTGCTTTACATCACCTGCAGGATAGAGAAGGGATAAATTTGCAGAACCGAACAGAAATGACAGGTTTCCAGGAGACCCTGGTTTATCTAGAGCCAGGACTAGCAAGAAATTTTCCTGGAAATTATACAGGACTTAGGTGACTCTCTCATCATATACCTGCAGTTGGACTATAGAAGTCTTTCATTGAGATATAAGAGGTCTAGAAATATTCAAGACCTCCACATGTTTTATTTACATTCAAAGTAAAACTTGCCCCCAAACACCTTTGTGGCCTATCTTAAAGGTCGAAAGCCCACACATGTTTTATTTACATTCAAAGTAAAACTTGCCCCCAAACACCTTTGTGGCCTATCTTAAAGGTCGAAAGCCCACAAAAAAAAAAAAAGTTTTCTGACGAAGTGGTTTTGAGTTTAGGAGCCAAGTCCACACCATATGGCGTTGGAATTTTTCGTGTAGGTACCTTTCAACGTAAATTTTGGCCCGATTTCGATTTTCCGGACGGCCGTAGCCGCCAAACGCCCCCGGTCCGAGGTGTAGGAAATAGGTTTTCTATTTGTTTTCGACTTTGCGCACCACTTGAAATGGTCAAAAATTTTGTACCTTCCCACATGAGTTTTCCGTCCTCAGCTCCCCTGTCTATCATTATTTGGGATAAAGTTTGACCCAGGCAGAAATCGAACCCGCGACACAGCGCTTACAAGGCTGGCACATTACTTTCAAAGACAAGGCACTGGTCCAATGTTTACATTCAACGAGTACAAGAAACTGATTCCAGTTTGTTTGTTTAAATACTTCTATTTTGCCTCGTACTAACAGCAGCACGCAATGGGTGATTGTATGGTAGACATAGTCTGACATGCGATCACTTTTATAAATCCGGAGGTCGCGAGTTCGATCCTCCCAGATGGAACATTTTTTGTACCTTTGAAATTTTCAAACATGTATTTCTATGGGTTTCTTTTTATTTGATCTTTAAAAAATGTCATCGAATTCTGTACGTAAGGCATATTAATTAGGGAATTTTATACGATATCGACTAAAATAATAATAATAGTGCTTATTTATACTGTTCGCATAGGACTGAAAAGTCCCTTTACTCCAGCAGTAGGCTACTACTATTATTGTGGTCAAATTCTCAAATTATATTGAGGATAAAATTCCATACCTCGGCTGGACCTCCGTCGTCCATACAGTTCCCTCTATGAAAACATTATCTATGAAAAGTGAAGACCCTACTTGTCTAGGAAGGGTGCGTTTTGTTTTTATTAATCGTTATTTTTGAACTAAAATCTAATCAGTAATCACGAAACACTTAATCTTTTACGACGAGAGTTTAATAGGTAGATAGATAATTATTTTCAGCTTTCTATTTTGAGACCCTATAATAATATGTGAAGGTACAACAGGCAACCAGCAACAAGCAATCCGCCGCAGGTCGCTGTTGCCTGTTGCTAGGTTAGGTTGCCCCAGTGTAAAGGTACCTTTAGGTAGATAGATAATTATTTTCAGCTTTCTATTTTGAGACCCTAATAATATATGTGAAGGTCTTGAGTACTAATGTGGTGTTAATGAGTAGGGAGCTCGAAATTTTATTGGGCTTGAGCCCCTGAATTTGTCCCTCCGGGGCTCCTAAATACCTAAGGCTGCGCCGCACCGCGAGGCTTTGGGAATGAGATATGCGCCATTAGCTGTGTTCACACATCACATAGACGGCAGCCGTCAATCGATGTCGACTGAAACCGTCCACACTGCCTTGACAACATAGATTCACCTCGTCGAACGACGCGACGGCCGTCGACCAAGTGTGGACACAGCGTCATAGGTCGACTGGGATCCAGAACTTGCTCCAGGTTGAGGATGGTGAACTCCTTGTTATTTGAAGTGGTCACTTCTCCTAGCCATGACTGAAAATCAATAGAACAGTTGCGCTGACTTAGGCGAGGTTTTAAAGTCAAAGAGCTGCCAGCCTAGTTAGCTTAGTTGGTAGTGCGTCTGCCTTGTAAGCGCTAGGCCGCGGGTTCGATTCCCGCCCGGGGCGGATTTTATCCTGATGGGATAATGTTCGTTCTTGGACCGGCTGATGGCTTTCTCCTATCCTGTCTTCCTTCTCTCTTCGATTTTCGGGACGATAAGACCATAGCAGTTACACTTCCCTCTGTCAAACCTCTTAAAAAAAATTCACTATCCTGATCAGGTCCGCCTGTCAGATCTATCTGATAGTCAGTGGCAGGCTTTGGGAGTAAGCGCTATTTCGACCGCTTTTGATGACCCAACATGCAGTTGGAGATATTGTAAAAAAAAAGTAAGGAAAGTCGTGGGATGTTCACATCAGATTTTTACTTTCTTTATCCTAGCCTAGAGGAAACAAAGTAATGTAATTTTCCTTCCAGGGAGTTCTGTTTGACCCGGCAGAGTTAACGCAAAAATATATATTGTCCTAAGTCGTGTCATGTTCACACCAGATATTTTTTCCTTCTTCTACAGGGAGTCCTGTTTGACCCCGCAGAGTTGAGGGATGTCCCCGCCTCCATGAGTAGTTTCCGCCGATGTAATTATCCTCAGCTTAACATAGATGGTCAGAGCTACATAGCGCTCTCTTGCGGCAGATATTCAAGGTATGTGGTTATATTTCGTGATTGAAGTATATTTTGCCAGCCTAGTTAGCTTGGTTGGTAGCGTGTCTGCCTTGTAAGCGCTAGGCCGCGGGTTCGATTCCCGCTCGGGGCGGATTTTATCCTGAAGGGATAAGGTTCGTTCTCGGAAAGGCTGGTTCCCTCTATCAAACCTCTTAAAGAAAAGAAGTGTATTTTCCTTCCGAAAACGGAAATCATTTTCTTTTAGAACCTGAAAACCCTTGCCTTGGTCGTCAATGGTTGAGAATGTGCCATCATGGATTTTCAATGTTTACAAGAAAATTAATTCAAGGGTGGGTTTCAAAAAGTTTTTAGCCCCTAACAGAGTTCTTAAGCCTCAACAAATAAAATGGAATAAATTAATAGAGCTAAAAATTAATGCCTTCTAAGGATTGAAAAAATACTGTCGGAATACACCCTAATCTTTTACAAGACAAAATTTCTTAAAAAAATTGTTCCTACTAGGCACATAATTTTACAGGCATTAAAGCCCTTTATCATTCTCGTGCTAAGATGCTTTCCTCTTTCTATCCACAGTTTCAACGACATTCCAACCATTTGGTGGCAACTAACCACAGTTCTAATGGGAGTAGGCTGTGCTGTCAGTCTGTACGTAGCTGTGAGGGCTGTGTTTAGTCTGTGCATGGCATATGTACTCGATACATCGTCTGTGAAGACATTAGGGCTGTGGCAGTTTGTAGCAGGTAAGTCTTGTAAGCCCTAGGTCGCGGGTTCGATTTCCGTCCGGGGGGAATTTTGTCCTAAATGGATGAGGTTCATTTTCGGAACGACTGGCTGTCTTCTTATCATGTCCTCCTTCTCTCTTCAATTTTGGGGACGATAAGTCCTTAGCAGACAATTCCCTCTATGTTCCCCCTTTTTTTAGAGGCTTGGTAGAGGAAACTGTAACTGCCAAGGTCTTATCGTCCCGAAATGGAAGAGAGAAGGAAAACAGGATAGGAGAAAGCCAGCCGTTCCGAGAACGAACATTATCCGTTTAGGATAGGTAAGAAAAAAAAAATTAACATGATGAGATACCTAATTTGACAACAATAATAGTAGTGCAGGGACTTTTCTTTCCTTTGCGGGCAGTATGAGCGCCGCGTAAAAAAAAAAAAAAAAATTCTATGCTACCTATTATTAGATATGTATTATTAGTGAGTACCTAGCCCAAGGTAATTTGATGTTTCACTGTTTCAGCGTGTTGCATCAGTACAGGAGGCGCTTTGTTTCCATTAGGATGGAATCACTTGGAGGTACAAGAACTCTGTGGATATCTAAGTCGTCCCTTCGACATGGGTAAATATTAACATTAAATACGTAAATTAACTAATAAATTAATCAAAATCGGACGAAGGAAAAAAAGTCAAATTTCTCTAGAACGAACCTTACCCGGTTTAGGGTAGAGTTCGTCCAGTGTGGGAATCGAACCTGCGACCTAGGTCTGATATGGTAGGTATACCTACCTACCAAAAGCAAAATATTCTATTATTTGGAGGTACAAGAACTCTGTGGATATCTGAGTCGTCCCTTCGACATGGGTAAATATTAACATTAAATACGTAAATTAACTAATAAATAAATCAAAATTGGACGAAGGAAAAAAAGTCAAATTTCCCTAGAACGAACCTTACCCGGTTTAGGGTAGAGTTCGTCCAGTGTGGGAATCGAACCTGCGACCTAGGGCTGACATGGTAGGTATACCTACCAAAAGCAAAATATTCTATTATTCACGGTTGGAAAAAAGAAAAAAAAAAACGTAGGTACCTTCCTATGTATCCAATAAAAGCCTTAAATCCTAGACATTTTTTTTTCTTCTTCTTCTTCTTCTTCCTCTTCTTCTTTTTATAGGTAGGAAACTGTAACAGCTAAGGTTTTATCATCCCAAAAACGAAGAGAAAAGGAAGACAGAATATAAGAAGGCCAGCCATTCCAAAAACGAACCTTATATGTTTAAGATAAAGTCCACCCCACGTGGGAATCGAACCCACAACCTAGCGCTTACAAGGCAGGCGTGGGCATGCTACCCTCAAAGCTAACTAGACTGGATTTTCAACTGTGAAAGAAAAAGTATTGGAACTTGCTTATCAACTGAACTGATGGAGACTTTGCTTGTTGGGAAGTAAATACCTGAAACATATACTCAAAGAATTTATCCTTGACAAAGCCAGGACTAGCGAGCAGAACACACTTGACTATATCAAAGTTCACATGTCGGAGTATACCTTGCATTACATTGTCGTAGAATCGAACTAGAGCCTTCTCATGTTGCTTTACATCACCTGCGGGATAGAGAAGGGATAAATTTGTAGAACTGAACAGAAATGACAGGTTTCCAGGAGACCCTGGTTTATCTAGATTCTAGAGTATTCTAGAGCC
>NW_007379170.1:7391-11660 GCF_000475195.1 Diaphorina citri | reverse complement strand
GTTCCAAGAACGAACTTTATCCCATCAGGATAAAATCCGCCCCGGGCGGGAATCGAACCCGCGGCCTAGCGCTTACAAGGCAGACGCACTACCAACTATGCTAACTAGGCTGGCTTTGCCTCACTTTGAATTCAAACAGTGAAGCGATTGAACCCAGCAATCTGGCAGGACAATTTTAATCAAAAGTTGAAAAAAAAAAAAAACAAGCTGGGGCCGTCCCTCCGGGAATTTTTTAGCCCGTAGTTTATTCGATCGTGATTAGAGAAAATCAGTACCTATGTACCTACCTAATTTGTTTAATATTCAGTTTATTATTATTCTTGATTTGATTTTACTTTCATGTAATGATTTAAAATCAAGACCAGAGCCCGTTCTCCCTTTATTCCCAATATAAAGTTTAAGTCACCCATCCATTTATTGGCCTTGCTCGGCGTAGCCTAACACAGGTGACGCTGAAACCGGTCTTAAAATAACAACTGAAGTGTTATCTAAAACTTTCTCGCTTTGAGTTCATAGGTTTTCGCGACAAATTTCGAGATCAGAGCTCATTTGTGTGAGAAAATGTGAAAAAAATCCCCCAAAAACCAGTTTTTTTGTACCTACTGTGATGGGACTTGGTAGACCTGTGCATGAGCCCTACAAGGCCCTACACTTGAATTTAGACCACGCTACGCCACTGCTGAAACCGGTCTTAAATTAACGACTGAAGTGTTATCTAAAACTTTCTCGCTTTGAGTTTATAGGTTGTCGCGACAAATTTCGAGATCAGAGCTCATTTGTGTTAGAAAATGTGAAAAAAATCCCCCAAAAACCAGTAAAAACTGGTTTTTGGGGGACAAAATTTGAACCACCATTTTCGTGTTCCTGGTAAAAAGACCTTTAATTTGATATATAGGTCGACCAGGTTTGGATAAGTCCTTCTATGGGGACAGAGTGAAAGACAGACGACACCCAAGCAAATACAATAGTCCGTCCCTTATACCTTTTTATTACTATTGTAATAATAAAGGAAGGACGGACTAAAAAAGAGTATTTCGACCTTTAATTTGATATATAGGTCGACCAGGTTTGGATAAGTCCTTCTATGGGGACAGAGTGACAGACAGACGACACCGAAGCAAATACAATAGTCCGTCCCTTAAGTATATCTTTTTATTACTATTGTAATAATAAAGGAAGGACGGACTAAAAAAGAGTATTTTCTCTTGTTCTTTTTTCTTTCAATGTATCTAGTGACCAAATACTTTTATTAGTCCTCTTCCTCATTCTCACTCAAATCCTCTAGTTCAGGCATAGGGAATCTCAGTATAGCTGCTACTCCAGTCAGCTGGCCAAGTTGTTCCCCGGAGACATGCATCGAAGAGAATATTCTCACTTCACCCCCGTTCTCCCGCACTGAATCCACCAACGTCACGTACCTGTGTTAATAAGAATACGGATTATTTCAATTCATAAGATACCATTGTTGGGATTCAAGGAAGCGAAGTCTGCAGAGACAAAACATCATTGTCATAGTAAAAATTCTTCTTCTTTTTCTTCACCTTTTCCCGTGTGCAGACGGGGTCGGCGTTTTTTCTTTCATGTAATGATTTAAAATCAAGACCAGAGCCCGTTCTCCCTTTATTCCCAATATAAAGTTTAAGTCACCCATCCATTTATTGGCTTTGCTGGGCGTAGCTTAACACAGGTGACGCTGAAACCGGTCTTAAAATAACAACTTAAGTGTTATCTAAAACTTTCTCGCTTTGAGTTTATAGGTCGTCGCGACAAATTTCGAGATCAGAGTCATTTGTGTGAGAAAATGTGAAAAAAATCCCCCAAAACCAGTTTTTTTGGTTTTTTGGGTTTATGGTTTTCTGGACAAAATTTGAACCACCATTTTTGTGTTCCTGGTAAAAAGACCTTTAATTTGATATATAGGTCGACCAGATTTGGATAAGTCCTTCTATGGGGACAGAGTGACAGACAGACGACACCGAAGCAAATACAATAGTCCATCCCTTTTTATTAGGTACTATTGTAATAATAAAGGAAGGACGGACTAAAATAGAGTATTTTCTCTTGTTTTTTTTCTTTGTTGTTGTAGTAGCCAAAGTCCCATCAGGTTCTTCCATCCCCATCTCTTACTGGTAGGCCCAGGTGTATCTTTTTTCTTTCAATGTATCTAGTGACCAAATACATACTTTTATTAGTCCTCTTCCTCCTCTTCCTCATTCTCACTCAAATCCTCTAGTTCAGGCATAGGGAATCTCAGTATAGCTGCTACTCCAGTCAGCTGGCCAAGTTGTTCCCCGGAGACATGCATCGAAGAGAATATTCTCACTTCACCCCCGTTATCCCGCACTGAATCCACCAACGTCACGTACCTGTGTTAATAAGAATATGGATTATTTCAATTCATAAGATCCCATTGGTGGGATTCAAGGAAGCGAAGTCTGCGGAGACAAAACATCATTGTCATAGTAGAAACAAAAATTAAGGGAGGAAAATAGATTAATCATATCTAGTATTTGCATACTAAACCACTGCCTGCAAGTTCCTTCTGAAAGTCTGTTTCTTATCTTTCCTCGGACCGTATGCGCAATGTTCTAGAAATTTTGAGGTTAACTCTAATAAATTATTATTTATCTAAAATATTCTAAAATCTAAAAATAATAACCAGTATAACCACCTTTACCTCACTTCACCCCCGTTATCCCGCACTGAATCCACCAACGTCACGTACCTGTGTTAATAAGAATATGGATTATTTCAATTCATAAGATTCCATTGTTGGGATTCAAGGAAGCGTAGTCTGCGGAGACAAAACATCATTGTCATAGTAGAAACAAAAATTCTTCTTCTTCTTTTTTTCACCTTTTCCCGTGTGCAGATGGGGTCGGCGTTTTTCTTAGATGGTTTTGTTCAAGAGCAGTCTGTTGACCATTTCAGAAGGACAAGGATATTGGATACAATGTTACCCATAAGGTTTGATTTTTTTTAAACTTACCCAACGTCAATTACATCTAGCCTTGAAAATCCAACCTTGCCTAACACCCTAATTATTCCTTGGTGATTGTGTGTATCTGCTGATTCCTTGTCTCCTACACCTGCTCTGTCATCTTATTTTGTAAGTATTTCCTGAATTACTTGAGCCTTGTTTCTTTAGCTCTACAAATCTAGTGACGTTGAGTTTTACCACCATGGATTGTCTCAGGATAGAGTTTGATCCAAGGTTGATCTGGTTATTCATTATAGGGAAATCCTTGTTTCATCTCAATACCAAGCTGGTGAACCCCAGCATAACTATGTAGATGTACTATGCTATCTCCGGTTTCGGTAATTATGCAGAAGCCACAACAGTGGAAAAGAAAGCTCCTTTTTGTATTGAACCTAACCCTATAATAACATTAATCACTGCTCTAATTGTTAAAACTCCTTTTTAGCCCATCCTTCCTTTATTATTACAATAGTAATAAAAGGTATAGGGACAGACTATTGTATTTGCTTTGGTGTTGTCAGTTGGTCGGTTGGTCTGTCTGTCCCCATAGAAGGACTTATCCAGGAACACGAAAGTGGTGGTGCAAATATTGTACAGAAAACCAAAAAGCCACAATTAAATTAAACTGGTTTTGGGGGGACTTTTGTGTTTAACCTAACCCTATAATAACACTGGTCACTGCTCATTTGTGCCAGTTTGTTTGGTAGCAATCTTCCACAGGACGTGACTTCTGCACAAGTACCCCAGCTTCAGCCAGGGCTTGGTCAAATTTCCACTGATCAAATGTTATAGGACAGTCAGAGGTAGGGACTTGTTGCTTGGAAACAGAGAGGGAGAGTCAGTCTGTTTAGTGAATTGTCCAGATTGAAGTAATTCTGTAATGATATTTAATTGATGTCCCCCAGCGAGACTAAGCTGGTCTACTCCCTGTTTAACGTCCCCCAGCCAGACAAAGTAGAAACAAAAATTAAGGGAGGAAAATAGATTAATCATATCTAGTACCAAATACCTACAAAGATGTCTGGTACTACCGTAACCGACAGTCATCCATGTCGTGGAATTCGCTCGGGCAGTATCGTTTGCGGGCTCGGTGTGGCTGTGTGTCTCGAAGTTTAAAGGCAGGAAAAAATATCAATAGCGAAGGTTGAGTGCGAAGGGCATCCCACTCGGAAAATTTTGTTTAGCCAAAACCAGTTTGCCTCAAAGCGATCACTCTAAAGCTGATTGAGAGGCCGACGACAAACGCCGACCCCATCTGAACATGGGAAAAGGCGAAGAAGAAGAAGAAG
>NW_007379170.1:4619-6550 GCF_000475195.1 Diaphorina citri | reverse complement strand
GAGATATTTTTTGTTTTTTTTTTTTTTTTTTTTTTCTTTTTCATTTCTCATTTCAGGTTCATGTCAGCTAGGCGTGTCAATATATTTCCTATCCAGTGCCGTAGTGCTACTAATGCTGAGTTTCTGCCTCAGCTTCTGTTCCGTCAGGGATAAACAACCTTCATGACACGACACTACTCATGAATTGTTTGTGGTGAAACAGAGGTTTTTCACAACTTTTGTGGACATCACAGCACCAAGTGCCTCCTTTGCAATCAAATTCCATATCCCAATAATATTTTTACACTGGTGATGTCGCCACTGGTCGCTCCTTGAACAGTCCTCACGAGACTGAACTCCAAGCATGAAGCTGAAAAATCTGCTGTGAACATCACACGACTTTCCTTATCCTATTGAATGATGCTTATTTGAGTGTTCTTTTAAACTAACTTTTACAATATCTCTAACCGTTTTGTCGCTATAGCTAAAAACCGCCAAAAAAAAAACGGTCGAAATATGCCCAAAAGCGGTCAAAATACCGCCAAGCGCATCAACCATCTCAACCAAACATTTTGTGTTGCATCCTTGTCACATTTGTGAACTACATACCAAATTTCAAGTCTCTAGCTTATACCGTTCCCGCGAGATATTGTTAAATTACACCGAAAACCGCAAAAAGCGGTAAAATGCCGCCAACCGTTGCACCGGTCTTAACCAAAAGTTTCGTATCGTATCGTCACATTTGACAGCTACATACAATTTCAAGTCTCTAGCTCTTACCGTTCTCGAGATATTTTGTTTACAGACAGACACACACACGGACCAATGGCTGAAACTTTGGATTTAGGCTCTAGGGACCTCAAAACGTGTTTTGGCACTAAAAATGGCTGAAACTTTGGATTTAGGCTCTAGGGACCTCAAAACGTGTTTTGACACTAAAAACTGACCATCGAAAATTTGACCAGATTACATTACCTACTTTCCTTCCTATAGGATAAGGAAAGTAAAAAACTCAACCCCGTCGGAAATCGAACCTCCGGCGTGCGAGCCCAGTGTGAAGTGTGATACCCACGCTATCTAATGTACCTACATAGGGTTTTTTTTCCTCGTAACCTGTATTCAGTTTTCAAGTTCCTAAGTAGCTATTAGGTAGGTACTATGTACAGGGTGGCGCAGAAGTAACCTGATAAAGTTAAAATTTAATGACTTTCTTTCTGATTAATATTTTTTTCTTCTGTCTTCAGATTACTGTAAAGAAAGAACCCTTGGGGAATTTATCATGGAAAATTTTAATACGCTACAAAGAACTAAACTCGTAAAATTTAATTTTCAAAATGGACAGTCAAAAAAAAAAAAAAAAAAAAAAAAAAAACGTACCTACCTATGTATCCAATAAAAGCCTTAAATCCTAGACATTTTTCTTTCTTTTTCTTCTTCTTCTTTTTATAGGTAGGAAACTGTAACAGCTGAGGTTTTATCATCCCAAAAACGAAGAGAAAAGGAAGACGGAATAGAAGAAGGCCAGCCATTCCAAAAACGAACCTTATATGTTTAAGATAAAGTCCACCCCACGTGGGAATCGAACCCACAACCTAGTGCTTACAAGGCAGGCGTGCTACCCTCAAAGCTAACTAGGCTGGATTTTCAACTGTGAAAGAAACAGCATTGAAACTTGCTTATTAACCTAACTGATGGAGCCTCTGATGTTGAGAAGTAAATACCTGAAACATATACTCGAAGAATTTATCCTTGACAAAGCCAGGACTAGCGAGCAGAACACACTTGACTATATCGAAGTTCACATGTCGGAGTATACCTTGCATTACATTGTCGTAGAATCGAACTAGAGCCTTCTCATGTTGCTTTACATCACCTGCAGGATAGAGAAGGGATAAATTTGCAGAACCGAACAGAAATGACAGGTTTCCAGGAGACCCTGGTTTATCTAGAGC
>NW_007379170.1:0-3869 GCF_000475195.1 Diaphorina citri | reverse complement strand
CATCTAAAGTGTGATAGACTAAAGTATGACAACCAAAATCGGCCGATGACGCCTTCAAAATGACGCCGTAAAATTACAATGAAACATTCATGACTACCAAGGACACCAAAAACCGCAAGGTTCTGGAAATTTTACTGCACACTATGATAAGATATAGAAAAAATGAGAATTTAGATAGAGAGATGAGAGATAAGAGGTAATTGGAAACCTCCTAAAAAAATCGAGCTCAAAGTTTATCCGTAGATAGATATAGATGCGTCTAGGGAGGCAGATACGTGAGGTAATTTACAATTTTATAAACAGAGATTAGAGAGCCATGAAACGAGTGGATACGTCAAAACCTTGAGAGAGACAGAGAAAACTACACCAGGAGAGTAAAAAAAACCTACACCGTGTAACAGCGTAAGGTTTCATATTCCATCCCAGCAAACGAGTAGCAAAGGAAACAGAATATAAGAATGTCACATCCAAAAACGAAGCGTGTGATATGTTTAAGGATACAAGTCCACCCCACGTGGGACATCGAATCCCCAGACAAATCCTAGCGCTTACAAGCACGTGGGCATTTACCCTCAGCTAACTAGAGCTGGATATTCACTGAACGAAACAAGTCTGCGAACGTACGCTGATCAACTGAAACTGATGGAGAGCTAGGCTTATTGAGTAAGCAATATACCGAAATTAGAAAAGGATTATCCTTACAAACCGAGCAGAACACGCGAGTAACACACTTGAAGTTCACATGGATGATAATTGTCTGGATTACATTGTCTCGTAGAATGGGACCGAAACGAGACTCTTGTGACTTAGTTACGCGGTGTTACATTTACCCGATCATCTAGGTTGTAGTCGGGGTAGGACGCTAACAGAAATGACTCCAGACCGATGCGTGCTCGTGTAGATATTTACCACGGACTAGGTGGAAATGTGTGTTCATACCGGACTTAGGTGCACACTCTATCTAAGTACCTGCAGTAGAGACTATACAAGTCTTCATAGGATGACACTAACACGTCTTGTAAAATCAGATCTAATATCTTAAGCTCACGGGAGAAAAAAAAAAAAAAAAAAAAAAAAAAAAAACAGGTTATTGGACTTAAGCAGCTCGCTTCAGGAGATCCTTATTGTCTCTTAAACAAAATGTCAGAAAAATACTTAAATAATAATAAAATCTGATAAAACCCTCACCTCTCCTTTTCCGAGGTATGTTGGTTTTCAATTTTAGTCCTCACCAAAACTCATACTGGCTGTGATGAGCATAATATTTAGCCAGAGTCCTTCTTGCATCATAACAGCTGCTACATCAGCTGTTTTCTCTATCGTTACATGCCGACCTCTATTCGTTCTAATGCTATCGAGTCCCATTCAGGTTTTACTGAGTTCAAATTTTCTGTTGAGTTCCAGATCCAATGGTGTGATAGGCACCCATTTTGACGTATTGATTTTTCGTGAATGTTCCTTCCTGGAATAGGGGAAAAAATATAATTTAACAGATCAGACAAAATATAGAAAAAAAAACTATAATGAATGCTGTGTTTGGGAAGGAGCCAAGGGAGCTGAATACCGAACGCAAGTTCAGTGTTTTTTTTTTTTTTTTTTAACAGTTGCCACAGTTACCTTTCAACCTTAACACACAAGCTTGTGTATCAAAATCAATACTCTCGACACTGATTGTCAACATTGTCCGCACTCGACTACTCGTAGATGATCCTGTGTTACTTTCACTTTGTACTTTCCGAATGGTAGATGCCCGCACACTATCCCCTTCAGTGATAAGATTGTAGGCATGCCACATATCTTCTGATTCTTCGGGTACAAGAGCAACCACACCACTCTTATCCTTATCATTGATGTTCTTGTGAACCAACTTCATGGCTGGTGGCTTTTGTTATCTGAAATCAAAAATAACACACAAAAAACTCTAGATATGTAATCAATGGTCCACAGTTTTTGGTGGGCCCCATAGCCCAACCAGTCAAAGAGTAAATCACAATTTTTGAACCCCAGCAGGGACTGAACCTGGGTCTTTAGCATGTAAAATAAGTGAACTGACCACTACAACATGGAAGTTGACCTTTAGCAGCTACATCAATCCAGGTTAACACTTACCTAGATACAGGAGTTCAACCTTTGATCTCAATGACAGAGTTGATTGGTGTTTTTAGGGAATGAAAGTGTTCAGGCTTTCCATGTGTAGAGAATTCTGCAGGCATTAATATTGAAATATTAAAACTGTACTGCTACTGCTTACACAATCCTTTTATCAGGTGCTTATCACATAAGAAATATTTTACATTCCTACGAATCCTACCGCTTACGTCCAATATTGCACAAATTTGGATGAAATGAAATTTCAATTTTTTTAAATTTTAGCGCTCCGGAAATCATGGAGGTTTTTGCAGAAAAACCTCTTTGGTTTGAGCTGGCAACAGCGCATATGATAAAGATCTGCGCGCGGCGAGATTTCAAAACCCAACTCACTTGTGAATGGGGAGCTCATTTGTCAGGGAATTTTCGTCTCGCGTGGGATTTTCATTTGACTTTGGGGGGAATTTTTTCATCATTTGTGAGGTTATGAAAAGTTTCCGATTGGGAGATTCCGAAATTCCGATCCAAAGTTTTTTTTTTTTACAAAAGATTTTCCAACACCTCATTCATTTCCCATTTTATTTTTTTAATTTTAACTGTTTTAAGTACTTTCTAGGAAGAAATCTAGATCTAGGAAGAAACTATTTTGTTTGTATAGCCTTTGTGAGAAACGTTTTTTCTATTTCCTAGTAGTCAGTAGTGAAGTCTTGTGTTTTACACAATCCTTTTATCAGGTGCTTATCACATAAGAAATATTTTACATTCCTACGGATCCTACCGCTTACGTCCAATATTGCACAAATTTGGATGAAATGAAATTTCAATTTTTTTAAATTTTAGCGCTCCGGAAATCATGGAGGTTTTTGCAGAAAACCTCTTTGATTTGAGCTGGCAACATCGCATATGATAAAGATCTGCGCGCGTAATTTCAAATATTTCAAAAAACAAAGTACTGGGTACTGGTACTGGGTGTAGGTGAAAAAGTTTTTCTTTTCGAAATCGAAACTTTTCTTGCTCTCTTGAATAACTGCCCAAGAAGTTTCTTTTAACATAAATGCAGTATTATGTATTAATTTGCATACTAAACTACTGCAAGTTCCTTCCTAAAGTCTGTTTCTTATCTTATCTTTCCTCTGACCGTATGCGCAATGTTCTAGAAATTTTGAGGTTAACTCTATAAATTATTTTTTATCTAAAATATTCTAAAAATATGCTAAAAATAATAACCAGTATAACCACCTTTATAAGTTATGTAATTTTACTGTGAAGTTTTAGATGGTTTTGTTCAAGAGCAGTCTGTTGACCATTTCAGATCATCCCAGGCTTGATTACCTGTTGATGTGGCAGAAGATTCACACTAACTTCCCCCTTACTTTGGACTGGTGTGTCAGATCCTACACCAGACACTCGAAGAGATGACGAATACCATGGTAACTTGAGTTGAAGAGCCAGACGTTGAGTCATGATAGAGATATTAGACTTACCAACGTCAATTACATCTAGCCTTGAAAATCCAACCTTGCCCAACTCCTTATTTATTCCTTGGTGATTGTGTATCTGCTGATTCCTTGTCTTTATCCTACACCTGCTCTGTCATCTTATTTTGTAAGTACTTCCTGAGGCCGTGGTTATGAACAGGGCCATCGTAGGCCATCGTCGGCCTTTTTGCGTGTAAAGTTGGCGGGAAATTCGAATTTTTGATCAGATTACCTGGGTTGGTTGCATGGTACGAAGATTTTGTAGCTGGCAAAGCTGTAGAATGATTGGGCGAAGATTTGCTA
>NW_007379169.1:46614-64822 GCF_000475195.1 Diaphorina citri | reverse complement strand
CATGATGAAGACAAGGACTTGCAAGAATGATCTTGAGTCCAAGAAAGAATAAGAATGGTCTCATTATGTATTTTTTTTTTTCATAAAATACACAAAGTAGGTAAACAGAGAGAAGAATGTAAACAGAAAAGTTGGGAATAATCAGAAGTTACAGAGAACAAAGTTTGGAATTAACGGAGACTACAGATTTTCTGGTGGCTCTTGGAAAAAATAGCTCATCCCTAAAGGTAATTTAGCTAAAAAGTAGAGGGTACTTTGGGTACCTAAACTAATACCTACTTAAATGACATACCTATTTTCATAAGAGCTGTTGCAATTACAATCAATTGAAATAGGTACCTACAAAATGGCCAATATTCACTAGTTATTTTTTACAACCAATTTTCAGTACAAAAATGGGTTTAGCTTAGTATAGGTACTTCTATCTTTAGTCCGTCCCTCTCTCTCTCTCTCTCTCTCTCTCTCTCTCCCTTTCTCCCCCATTGTCTATGTCTATCCTCTGACGTAGACACAAAATATGTTAGTGGACAGTAAAAAAAATTGAGCCATGAACCAGCCTCTGCTACCCATGGGTGAAGTTGCCATGGCTCTTCAAATCCTCAGAGAACTTACTGGAAAAAATTCGGACGAACAAAAGGGAAAAGAAGAATAGGAAGAAGAAGAAGAATAGGAAGAAGAAGAAGAAGAAGAAGAAGAAGAAGAAGAAGAAGAAGATGAAAAACAAGAAGAAGAAGAAGTAGAAGAAGAAAACGAGGAGGAATAAGAAGAACAGGATGCAGAGGGGGAGGAAGAAGAAGGAGGAGACGAAGAAAAAGGAGAAAATGACGACAAAAATAAATAATAAAAAAACAGGGATAGCCAACTACCATTATCATCATCGTCCGTGCAAAAAATAAAAACTGTACACAGCTCTTACGGAATTCACGTATAGAAAAGAGTCAAAAATGAAGGTGAAGTGGACAAAAATGTTAGGGTAAGGTGGGGTAAATGGGTAGCGGGGCCTTTTGGACGTGACAGGATCCCCTTGTATGAAGTCCCTTAGTAATTTACTCTTCCTGTATATGACGCTCTCAAGACTTCTCCCCCTCCTTCTCTCACTCTCTCTCTCCCCCTTCCTCTATCTCTCTCTCTTTCTCCCTCTTCCTCTTTCCAAAGCTTTCTTTTCTCTTACTTTAAGAAATGTGTTTTTTATGATAAAAACTATTTCAAGTGTGTCTATACTTTCGTGTACTTCCTCTCTCTCTCTCTCTCTCTCTCTCTCTCTCTCTCTCTCTCTCCCTCCTCTTTTCTTTGTCCCCTCATTTTCTTTGTCATCTTTTTCTCTCTATCTCTCTTCTCTCATGTTTGTTTTCTCGAGTAAGGAAATACCTTCTGTTATGATGTTGTGTGACCTTTTTTATCCTCTTTCTCTCCCTCCCTCCTCTTCATTTCTCCGTCTTATCTTTCTCTTACTCGTTTTCTCGCATCCTCTGTTATATTTGGAGAGCATTTTTTGGATAGCTTTTTTTTTCTCCTTTTTCACCAGTCCTCTCTCCCTTTCTCTCTCTCCACTCTCTCTCTCTCTCTTCCTCACGTTAAGACTTTAGACAAGGAACCCTGACTGTACATATTAGGGTTAACCCTTTGGTACCACCATGGAGAGTTCTGAGACAAGTTTAACCTACGAGTATATACTAGGTAGGAGATGGTACGACCTTTGACGTAGGCCACAACGGTGCTGGCGCGATCGCGGTGCGGTGAGGTATGTCCGGAAAAATACCTTGTTCTTCTTTCTCGCCGTTGCGCGGTCAACACTCGACCGTATGTCGGCGCGGGCTTGGTGCAGTTATGTGTGTCCTGCATATTACATATTACAAGATAGTAATAGAAAGTAATAATGATGCAACCACATACTTATGCACATCGGCGCTTAAAGGCTAAGTTCAAGTAATGAAGTAAAAGTTAGATTCATTGCTGATCCTCCTCAATCCTCATATGCACTTTGTGTTAATGCCCTAATAAATGAGGGAATTTCAGCAAGGGATTGTATAGTTCATGCAATCCCCTTGCAGTTTCATCTGAAACAATTGAATTCCATCTCTAGATTCTTCTTCTGCTTCTTCTCTTTTGTCGTCCTTCTTCTTCATCAACTTCTTCTTCTTCTTCTTCTTCTTCTTCTTCTTCTTCTTCTTCTTCTTCTTCTTCTTCTTCTTCTTCTTCTTCTTCTTGTACTTCTTCTTCTTCTTCTTCTTCTTCTTCTTCTTCTTCTTCTTCTTCTTCTTCTTCTTCTTCTTCTTCTTCTTCTTCTTGCTTCTTCTTCTTCTTCTTCTTCTTCTTCTTCTTCTTCTTCTTCTTCTTCTTCTTCTTCTTCTTCTTCTTCTTCTTCTCCTCCTCCTCCTCCTCCTCTTTCTTTTCCTCCTCCTTCTTCTTAATGACCAAATTGATGAAAATTGAAATGATCTTCAAATTTAGAACATGAAGGTTTTGGTATATTGACTAAGAAGTGGACGGGAGCAACCCAAATTTCTTTTGAAGAAGTTTAACAGAGGGAACTCTAACTGTTAAGGTCTTATCGTCCCGAAATAGAAGAGAGAAGGAAGACAGAACAGAAGACAGCCAGCCGTTCCGAGAACGAACATTATCCGTTCAGGATAAAATCCGCCCCGGGTGCTAATCGAATCCGCGGCTTAGCGCTTACGAGGCAGACACGCTACAATCCAAGCTATAACTAGGCTGGGAAATTATGAATGACTCCGCTCTGTTTCACCATTTATCATTCATAGTATGTCCTCAACCTTAACCTAGAGACAGACGGTAAGAGATGAGTGAGAGGAGAGATCAAGACTACAGGATGGATTGTCGATGCTGAGGAATTGAGGTTATGATTGTGATCATAGTTGGAAATTGTGATGGTGCTCAGGGTTTTTATCTAGGTCTTTCCCAGGGTTGAGAACGGATTAGGTACCTAGAATAAATTTCGACATCTATTTTAATTTCCCAATATGAGAGATCATCATCTAAGAAGGTATACACATCATATAAAAGTTAAGTCTCAGGTAAGTAAGAGGGCACAAATATATATATTTATTTTGTAGGAGCAAATAACTAAGTTGAACAAAATCTCCGACCCCTTGGCAAATTAGGTAGATCCCCTCTGTTGTTTTTTTTTTTTACAGGAATGCAAGTGTTGTTTAATCTACCTACAAGCTACAAGTATTAAGAGTGTACACACGTTTGGTAATATGGCACGCGTGTGCATGTTGTAAATATGTTGGTATGTATGTAAGTAGGAAACTTGAACCAATACTACTTATTTACTTTCCGAGTCCGGATCACCATTGTTGCCAAAGTTGTTTAGATCTTGTTCATCCAGTATCTAGTCACTTGAACCAATTATAAATGCTAATTTGTTGAAATTTTCCAATTTTGTGTTAAGTGGTGCTAAACCGTCCGAAATCAGAAACAGTAAGTTGACATCTACAAACAGAGGTACCAAAATTGTTGTTTTTCTACCTTCAAAACTTGATTTCTATGAAAACTTATACCTACTACTTATAATGTATATTAACTTGCATATATTTTGTTCAAGGAGGTAGCTGCAAAGAAATATATGTACAATAGCTCCTATCTGTCTTTTTTCTATTCATAAAATTTTTATTTGGTCACCAAATCTCTCTTCTGCTTTCTCTTTGCCTCTTTCTCCCTGAAGGACTAAGGCCATACTTCACGAATAGCACGTAGGTGTGTGGAGGAATGTGAAGAAAACATGTATGAAAAGTCCAACAAAAAATAGTGGACAATAAAAGTAGGTAAATAGTTACCTGTCTACATCACAATACATTTCTTCCTCTTTTTTGTCTCTCCCTGAAGCCATACTCCTAGTTGGTACTACCCGCTGATGTAGGTATTATAAAACCAAGTTTTGTTGTTCTCACAAAAGAGCAGTCTTCTTATAGATACACTTATCAGTTACTAACTTATTTTTAAAGACTTTTCGATCAGCAAAGCTTGTATTTTCATTCCTTGTACGAGTATGTACTCTCCTTTCCTCTTCCATGCCAAGGAGTATTGCTTTAACAATCCTTCGAAAGGATACAGCTGATCATGATATTCGTGTTAGGGTAATGTTATTACACCAAGCGCGCATCGTTTGCAATCATTTTTCCACAAACATTGGCTTGCAAAAAGCGTTCATGTGTGCGCGGAGTTGATTTTGTTGTTCTCACAAAAGAGCAGTCTTCTTATAGATACACTTATCAGTTACTAACTTATTTTTAAAGACTTTTCGATCAGCAAATAGGTACCACCAGGGTGTAATCAAGCTTGCCGCAAGGCGCGCGAACGTCAAGAGTTCGAAGCGCCGCGCGCCGACCGCGACCTTACGAAATAGGGTTTCAAGGTTTTTTGGTCTTTTCATCTCAATTGAACTTCAACACGACCCATGAACAACCTACCCTGTATAGAAATAAAACGTTCACCCTCCTAGTACCTTAAACGATGTATTCCAATGTTCGATGAGGGGTTTTATGGATTTCAGTTTGTTGGTGATCGGTATAATGTCCCATTGATTTTGCCATTCTTTCTCCTAGTACCTTAAACGCGCGAACGTCAAGAGTTCGAAGCGCCGCGCGCCGACCGCGACCTTACGAAATAGGGTTTCAAGGTTTTTTGGTCTTTTCATCTCAAGTGAACTTCAACACGACCCATGAACAACCTACCCTGTATAGAAATAAAACGTTCACCCTCCTAGTACCTTAAAATACTATCATGAAAGTTTGAAGCTGGTATTAAGTCAAAAACTAGAGCGACGCCCCTTCAGCCCTTCACTGGAAAACTTTCAAAATTTCAAATGACTTTAATTGCCGAAATTTAAGCTCGCGTAATATCCAATGAGTTTATGTCTATGCAAATGTCGGCGTCTCAGACTAAGACTTTAGACAAGGAACCCTGACTGTACATATTAGGGTTAACCCTTTGGTACCACCATGGAGAGTTCTGAGACAAGTTTAACCTAATACGAGTATATACTAGGTGGGAGATGGTACGACCTTTGAGGTAGGCCACAACGGTGCTGGCGCGATTGCGTCCGGAAAAATCCCTTGTTCTTCTTTCTCGCCGTTGCGCGGTCAACACTCGACCGTATGTCGGCACGGGCTTGGTGCAGTTATGTGTGTCCTGCATATTACAAGATAATAGTAATTGAAAGTAATAATGATGCAACCACATACTCATGCACATCGGCGCTCAAAGGCTAAGTTCAAGTAATGAAGTAAAAGTTAGATTCATTGCTGATCCTCCTCAATCCTCATATGCACTTTGTGTTAATGCCCTAATAAATGAAGGAATTTCAGCAAGGGATTGTATAGGTAGTTCATGCAATCCCCTTGCAGTTTCATCTGAAACAATTGAATTCCATCTCTAGATTCTTCTGCTTCTTCTCTTTTGTCGTCCTTCTTCTTCATCATCATCTTCTTCTCCTCCTCTTTCTGTTCCTTCTCCTTCTTCTTAATGACCAAATTGATGAAATTTGAAACGATCTTCAAATTTAGAACATCGATAAGGTTTTGGTATATTGACTAAGAAGTGGACGGGAGCAACCCAAATTTCTTTTGAAGAAGTTTGACAGAGGGATCTCTAACTGTTGAGGTCTTATCCTCTCTCTCTCCCCTCTCTCTCTCTCTCTCTCTCTCTCTCTCTCTCTCTCTCTCTCTCCCTTTCTCCCCCATTGTCTATGTCTATCCTCTGACGTAGACACAAAATATGTTAGTGGACAGTAAAAAAAATTGAGCCATGAACCAGCCTCTGCTACCCATGGGTGAAGTTG
Organism: Diaphorina citri; assembly: GCF_000475195.1. NCBI lineage: Eukaryota > Metazoa > Arthropoda > Insecta > Hemiptera > Psyllidae > Diaphorina > Diaphorina citri. Next base: position 59,019 of record NW_007379169.1, on the reverse strand, counting down.
CCATGGCTCTTCAAATCCTCAGAGAACTTACTGGAAAAAATTCGGACGAACAAAAGGGAAAAGAAGAATAGGAAGAAGAAGAAGAATAGGAAGAAGAAGAAGAAGAAGAAGAAGAAGAAGAAGAAGAAGAAGATGAAAAACAAGAAGAAGAAGAAGTAGAAGAAGAAAACGAGGAGGAATAAGAAGAACAGGATGCAGAGGGGGAGGAAGAAGAAGGAGGAGACGAAGAAAAAGGAGAAAATGACGACAAAAATAAATAATAAAAAAACAGGGATAGCCAACTACCATTATCATCATCGTCCGTGCAAAAAATAAAAACTGTACACAGCTCTTACGGAATTCACGTATAGAAAAGAGTCAAAAATGAAGGTGAAGTGGACAAAAATGTTAGGGTAAGGTGGGGTAAATGGGTAGCGGGGCCTTTTGGACGTGACAGGATCCCCTTGTATGAAGTCCCTTAGTAATTTACTCTTCCTGTATATGACGCTCTCAAGACTTCTCCCCCTCCTTCTCTCACTCTCTCTCTCCCCCTTCCTCTATCTCTCTCTCTTTCTCCCTCTTCCTCTTTCCAAAGCTTTCTTTTCTCTTACTTTAAGAAATGTGTTTTTTATGATAAAAACTATTTCAAGTGTGTCTATACTTTCGTGTACTTCCTCTCTCTCTCTCTCTCTCTCTCTCTCTCTCTCTCTCTCTCTCTCTCTCTCTCTCTCTCTCTCTCTCTCTCCCTCCTCTTTTCTTTGTCCCCTCATTTTCTTTGTCATCTTTTTCTCTCTCTCTCTCTTCTCTCATGTTTGTTTTCTCGAGTAAGGAAATACCTTCTGTTATGATGTTGTGTGACCTTTTTTATCCTCTTTCTCTCTCCTTCCTCCTCTCCATTTTTCCGTCTTATCATTCTCTTACTCGTTTTCTCGCATCCTCTGTTATATTTCGAGAGCATTTTTTGGATAGCTTTTTTTCCTCCTTTTTCACCAGTCCTCTCTCCCTTTCTCTCTCTCCCCCCTCTCTCTCTCTCTCTCTCTCTCTCTCTCTCTCCTTTTCTTCCTTTCTTCCTCACGTTCTTTCTCTCCCTCGTCCCTATCTTTCCTTTTCCTGCACGCTGCGCTGTTAATATAATTTGCACGGGGTTACACAAAAGATTTCTCATGTCATGGTCCACGTAGCACGACACAATGAAAAATCATAAGCCAGTGTTGCCACAAGTTGCCCTGGGAAAACGCTCGTTTTGTGGATATAAATTTTCCAGCTTGTACCATCTGGCAACAGTGGTTGCAAGAGCTTTTCTCCCAAATGGTTCGATGGAGAGCAGTGTAACAACAGAGGTCTTTTGGTCAGAAAATCGAAGAGGGAAGGAGGACAAGATAGGAGAAAGTCAGCCGTTCTGAGAACGGACCTTGTTTGTGTGAGAAAATGCGATCACGAAGCTTGGGTTTGATAGGTTTCAATCTGTGGTTTCCTTCTGATCATTTTAGGCATTCGTAGGTATGAAAGGCAAAGTTTACCTGCTTGGATCTCGATAACCCAGTACAATAATACGGAGCAGAAAACTATGAAACTGTGCGGAGGAAATAAAATGATTGTCAAAGAAAACGTAGGATGAAGGAAGATGAAAACAAAGAAGAAGAAGAGGAAGAAGAAGGTCCTTCTGATCATTTTAGGCATTCGTAGGTATGAAAGGCAAAGTTTACCTGCTTGGATCTCGATAACCCAGTACAATAATACGGAGCAAAAAACTATGAAACTGTGCGGAGGAAATAAAATGATTGTCAAAGAAAACGTAGGATGGAGGAAGATGAAAACAAAGAAGAAGAAGGGGAAGAAGAAGAAGGGGAAGAAGAAGAGGAAGAAGAAGGAGGAGGAGAAGAAAGCCGCGTGGAGAAAGCTAAGTATAGTGTGATGTGTTTTCTTTAATAAGCAACATTTTTTTATTCCTCCTCTTCCTCCTCCTCCTCCTCCTCCGCCTCCTCTCCTTCTTCCACTTTACGTGTCCAGGGTCTTCTTCTTCTTCCTCCTCTCCTTCTTCTTCTTCTCCTACTTTTTTTTCCAGGAACATCATCAATAACGTTATTGGAGTCTTTCCTTCTGAGAAACAGTTCGGATATACTCTTTGCACCCCTGTACTTCGTTAGTCCACCCTCGTCCTCTTTCTCCTCGTCCTCTTTCTCCTCCTCCTCCTCCAGGAACTCCGCGACTCTGACTGCTGATGCAAAGGGACTTTCCGGTCTCATATACTTAACTGTAATTTAGTCGGTAAATTCCAGGTAGGTAATGTTATTCTACCAATCTACCTTCATATGGATAAGACGATGCAAGAAGTCCCCGCGTTCTTCAAACGGGTACCTTACCTACATGAAACGGGTACCTTACCTACATACATACTAACAAGTATAATATACTCGTATATACCTACAACCTACAATATTAAGGTATAGGTAGAAACAGAAAATTGAATTAAAGTTCAGGACAGGAACCTGTTTAACTTTATAAAAAATTCGAAACAATTTTCCACTTGTTTCAGTACGAAGTGGTTTGAGAATTCAAAAGACTAGAGCGTTCGCATATAAATAGGTCACCAAATAAGTTTGAACGAAATGAAAGAACAAATGGAGATACCTGAAGAAAGAGAAAAAAAAACGAAGAAAATGGAGGCAGAAGCGTAGGAGGAATTTATAAAAGGAATAGGAGGACTAAAAGACTTAAGGAGGGAGAAGGAAAGTATGATGAAGGAAAGGCAAAGAACTATAGAAGAAAACGAAAAGAAAAAAGATACAACAGAATGAGAAAAAAGATACAACAGAAGAAAGAGGCGGAGGAAGAATGGCTAAAGTGGAAAAGGAGGTAGGACGATAGTTGCAGAAGAAGAAATGGGAGGAGGGGAAGAAGGAATTAGTGGAGAATAAAGGGAAAGAGGAGGAGGAGAGAACATTTTAGGCTAACTAGGCTGGCACGACGAATTCAAACCACATAGAACTGAGGACTCAAAGCTCTACGTACCTCTTTGCTCTTACCATTCCCCGAAAATAGTAGGTGATTATTTTGCTGTCCGCTTCACTCTGTTTTTAGCCTTAGGTCATCAGCAGATCCACATACTGTTTATAGACTTCCCCTTTTAAAACCTTATGATACGCCACTGAGACACTCCTTAAACTCCCCCTCCCTCCTTAAACTCCCACTCCCAGGAGTCAAGGAGTGACTGTCGTACTCACATTCTCATCTTAGGAAAACGATGAGGGCGAACTTTTTGTCTTAAAACACATTCACTTCCTCTTGACTGGATGTTGAGGAGCACTGTGCAATCAGCAAAGGCGCACTTTTTCAAAATCGACACTTCTGTCAAATTTCGTCAAAGTCGGACTGAAACACTGAAAGTCCGCGAGTTATGGCGTAACAAAGAGACAAACCAAATACGAAATTATCGAGAAACTGGACCGAATGAAATGAGGTCTGCTCACTGACAACATTATTGATTTTGGGCGCTTTTTGGCACCCAAAATCAACGAAAATGTAATGGAAACAGACCCCGCCAAAACCATGCCTAAAACCCTAATAAGAGTATAATTCAATAGGATAAGGAAAGTCATTCAATGTTCCCACGAGGGACGAGTTATGGCGTAACAAAGAGACAAACCAAATACGAAATTATCGAGAAACTGGACCGAATGAAATGAGGTCTGCTCACTGACAACATAATTGATTTTGGGCGCTTTTTGGCACCCAAAATCAACGAAAATGTAATGGGAACAGACCCCTCCAAAACCATGCCTAAAACCCTAATAAGAGTATAATTCAATAGGACAAGGAAAGTCATTCGATGTTCCCACGAGGGGAAGGATTGGATAAGAGAAATCGGAAAAAGGATGATTGATCAAACAGGAGAGAAAAAAGCAAGATTTTACCTCCTCCAACGTATAAGCCTGGCAGCTCAGCGTGGGAATGCGGCTTCGATTTTGAGTGCCCTTCCAGGACATGAAAACCTGGAAGGGGTGTTTTATTTGTAATTTTCAATGTATTCTTAAATATATACAGAGTATAGTATTCGGAGTCTACTAGGTACTTAATTACCCACTGAACTCCAAGGTCCACTACTTTGCTTCTGAAGTCCACTAGTTTTCTAAGTGCTAGAATGAAAGAGGAAGAGGCTTTGGAACTCATTAATGACGTAGACAAGTTAGGTATAACTACATGAACTTTGAGTGAGCTTCGCAAAATCAAAGGCAACATCAAAAGCCAACATTCTCTCTCTCTCTCTCTCTCTCTCTCTCTCTCTCTCTCTCTCTCTCTCTCTCTCTCTCTCTCTCTGTCTCTCTCTCTCCCACACGCATACACACTGGCAGGTATCCCTGAGCTCTCGAATATTTTTCGAGTCAAAACAGAAACAACACAAAACTTTTACACTTTTCATCACTTGAGGAGGGAGAACGAAGCTTTTAAGATTTTCAGCTATTTTCTGAAATTCATGCTGGGGGAAAAAAATATGAATTTTAAAATGCTTTTTACATTAAAGTTGCGCTGGAATTTTGAAATTTTCTTGGAAAAACAAAATGGAAGTACAAAGAGCGCATTCTTTCCGAAACGAACGTGTAGTATGGAAGTCTAGAATGTTTAAGTTGAACAAAATCTCCGACCCCTTGGCAAATTAGATAGATCCCCTCTGTTGTGCATTTTTTTTTTTTTTTTTTTTTTTTTTTTTTTTGTAGGAATGCAAGTGTTGTTAATCTACCTACAAGTATTAAGAGTGTACACATGTTTGGTAATATGGCACGAGTGTGCATAATGTTGTAAATATGTTGGTAAGTACCTATGTAAGAAGGAAACTTGGAACTAATTATAGCTACTAATTTATTAAAAATTTCCAATTTTGTGTCAAGTGGTGCTAAACCGTCCGAAATCAGAAACAGTTGAAATCTACAAACAGAGGTACCAAAATTGTTGTTTTTCTACCTTCAAAAACTTGATTTCTATCAAAACTTATACTATATTGTATCTATATTAACTTGCATATTTTGTTCAAGGAAGTAGCTGCAAAGAAATATGTACAATAGCTCCTATCTGTCTTTTTTCTATTCATAAAACTCGCATTATCTTTTGGTTGCTTGATTCAAAAGGAGCATCATCGTGAAAGCATTGACCTCCTTAAAAGGATTTAAAATCTTCCACACTTGTAATCAAAGCTTTCCTTGCTTGTATTTTCATTCCTTGTACGAGTATGTACTCTCCTTTCCTCTTCCATGCCAAGGAGTATTGCTTTAACAATCCTTCGAAAGGATGCAGCTCATGATATTCGTGTTAGGTTTGTTGAATTCAGTCGCATTAGGTAGGGTTAGGTACTGATAGTTAGGTACAAATTACCTACAGCAAAAAATATTACAATAAATATCCCAGTGATCTAGTCAATAATAAAATTTGTCTTTAGGTAGGTATGTCTGTTGGTTTCGCTATAACTCTTAAAACTGGAAGACCAATTTGTACGTTTTTCATATAAGGTGTTCGTTGGGCTCCAAACTATAGCCTACTCCTATTAGGTACTCGTGCCTAAGTTACCAAAGAGGTCAAATACAATTTTCTTCCCCTACAGAGAGATCAAGACTACAGGATGGATTGTCGATGCTGAGGAATTGAGGTTATGATTGTGATCATAGTTGGAAATTGTGATGGTGCTCAGGCTTTTTATAGGTCGTTCCCAGGGTTGAGAACGGATTAGGTAGAATAAATTTCGACATCTATTTTCATTTCCCAATAATTATGAGAGATCATCATCTAAGAAGGTACACATCATATAAAAGTTAAGTCTCAGGTAAGTAAGAAGGCACAAATATATATAGGTATTTATTTTGTAGGAGGTATTTATTTTATTTTGCGGTTGGTCACCAAAGGGTTAATTTCCTTTTGCTCCAAATAAAGTAATATTTTTCGCTTTATTTAATACGAGTTCATTCTTTATATTTTGGCTTTCACTTGTTCATTAGTTATATTTTATATAAAGTAGGTACCCACCTCAGATGTTCTCAATTCTTCTTTTACAATTTATGTTCAAAAGAAATCTGAGAAAACTTGGAATAAATGGTGTGGGAGGAATGAAAATACCAATTTTATTGCAGTAAGATTTTGTAAATAGAATACCAATGGAAATAGTGTTTCCACTCAAATAATTGCGGATGAATAGCGTGATTTACAATATTTACATGAATCCTCATTAGCCTATTTTCAGTCTTTTACAGTGAAACACTGAAACATCTTCCACCGCAGTTAATGTTGTGCATATTGTTATATTGTTTTAATTGTGCTCTTTAACAGAATAACAAAGGTGTTAACGGTTTAACAGGAGGTAGGTATAGTTCCCTCCCTAGTTAAGTGTAATCCCACCAAAAACATAAATGTAAAAAGAAAATACCAATTTTATTGCAGTAAGATTTTGTAAATAGAATACCAATGGAAATAGTGTTTCCACTGCAATAATTGCGGATGAATAGCAAGTGATTTACAATATTTACATGGATTGAAAATACCAATTTTATTGCAGTAAGATTTTGTAAATAGAATACCAATGGAAATAGTGTTTCCACTGCAATAATTGCGGATGAATAGCGTGATTTACAATATTTACATGAATCCTCATTAGCCTATTTTCAGTCTTTTATAGTGAAACACTGAAACATCTTCCACCGCAGTTAATGTTGGACATATTGTTTTAATTGTGCTCTTTAACAGAATATAACAAAAGTGTTAACGGTTTAACAGGAGGTAGGTATAGTTCCCTCCCTAGTTAAGCGTAATCCGTACCTCCTCCGTGAAATAAAATTTGATTATGCGGGTAGCAAGTTTCAACACAAAAGCCTCAATAATTCCCACAAAATAGAAAACTTTAGAGTCAGCAAAAGTTCTTCTCGGAAAGAATTCGAAATATTTAAAAAAGATGGCATCAATTATTTTCACTCAAAGGGAAAGGTGAAGGAAAATGAACTTGAAGCACTTCAAAAATATAAGGGCTACCAACACAATAAAGTAGACGAAAATATGGGGGTAAAACAAGCTGTACGATTTTCCATGATGTTTCCCTCTTATTCTTGGGGTATTCTTCCTTGAAAAAGTCGTAAAATACAGGCTTTTCTTTAACAGAATTGTAATTCTCGCATTCAAACAAAACTGCAGACTAATACTATCCCTCCTTCCTGTAGAAGTCTACACAAACACAGGCTTTTCTTTAACAGAATTGTAATTCTCGCATTCAAACAAAACTGCAGACTAATACTATCCCTCCTTCCTGTAGAGGTCTGCAAAGTCTACAAGTCTACAAAGAATGTGTTATAAAGTAGCAGAAAATTATTGGTGTCCTTAACTGAAATTTGCATACTTTTATACCTACATATAGGTAATGGTTTGCTCCTACTGGAAAACCTACCTTACTTAAAAGACGGTATAGTAGGTAAAAGTATCAGAAATTTATGACCAATAACAAATATTGCTGAAAGGTGGAATTTGAAGATGTTTGAGGTAAGCTTTCAGAGAGCATAAGATATTCCCCATTTACTGCCTACAGAATATCAAGTATCAAAAATCCCTGTCTGTGTTTTACGATTTCATAAGTGTATACCTATCTAGGCATCGATTTTTCTTTTATTTATATGGGCTATATGGTAGGTACCTACCTATCTACAATTTTATCTCTTGATAGAAAAGTAAATAAATACGTACCTACATACATATTTTGATTTGAGTGGCACACAGTAACCCACGGAACTGATGTACGTATGAACAACAAAAACACAGGCTTTTCTTTAACAGAATTGTAATTCTCGCATTCAAACAAAACTGCAGACTAATACTATCCCTCCTTCCTGTAGAGGTCTACAAAGTCTATAACACGTCTACAAAGAATGTGTTTTAAAGTAGCAGAAAATTATTGGTGTCCTTAACTGAAATTTGCATACTTTTATACCTACATATAGGTAATGGTTTGCTCCTACTGGAAAACCTACCTTACTACGAAGGTTATTTTTCCTAAAAAGACGGTATAGTAGATAAAAGTATCAGAAATTTATGACCAATAACAAATATTGCTGAAAGGTGGAATTTGAAGATGTTTGAGGTAAGCTTTCAGAGAGCATAAGATATTCCCCATTTACTGCCTACAGAATATCAAGTATCACAAATCCCTGTCTGTGTTTTACGATTTCATAAGTGTATATCTATAGGCATCGATTTTTCTTTTATTTATATGGGCTATATGGTAGGTACCTACCTATCTACAATCTTATCTCTTGATAGAAAAGTAAATAAATACGTACCTACATACATATTTTGATTTTAGTGGCACACAGTAACCCACGGAACTGATGTACGTATGATTGTTTGTATGTCTCTTTGGACAGTTGGGGACATGGGGGCCATTATGAAAAACATTGTAACTCTTCCTAGAAGTCATTCCTTTTTCCTTTATTGTTGGAAGGTATTATTTTTATTATCAAAGAAAAATATTTTTCAATTCTCCATCGTTTTCTTTTTTCTTTCTTTCTTTTTTTCTTATTTTTCTTTTTCTTCTTTTTTTCATGTCGATCAGAATGTTGCTTAATGTTGTAATAACAAATTACATAAAAACATTGCTGACATTTTGTTTTCCACTCTCGAGATAGTTTTATGTCACGATGCCTCAAGCACTTGATTTGCTATCACTGCTATCAGTATGTCAGCTAAATATCCGAAGACATGGCATTCCCTATTCTTGTTCGTATCAGGCAAATATTTTCAGGGGTTTTTTTTCATTAAAAATTCAAATATAAATTTCGTTAAGAAAAAATTCCTTTTCTTTCTCAGTTCGGTTTTTACTTTCTTTATATATTTTCTTGAGAGAAAATAGGTTTTCCCTCTCTTCTTGTGCCTTGTATCAGGGGTTTTTTTTCATTAAAAATTCAAATATAAATTTCGTTAAGAAAAAATTCCTTTTCTTTCTCAGTTCGGTTTTTACTTTCTTTCTATATTTTCTTGAGAGAAAATAGGTTTTCCCTCTCTTCTTGTGCCTTGTTTCCTTTATCCTGCTTGCGGCTAGTTTTCTGGAATATCTTTTGCTCCTGTTTCCTTTATTTTCCTTGTATTATCTTTCTATATTCCTTACATCACCCATCATGTTGTGTACGATGTTACCTTTTCCCTTGTACTGTATAAGTAGATAGGTGGATAGATACCGAGGGATCTAGGTAGCTACTTGATTCCTACGTCTTGACGGATACAAGTTTCTAACATGGGTTTGAAATTTGTATCCGTCACATGGGCTACCTACATCTAAAAAAAAAAAAAAATCTTGAATTATTTTTGTTCTCTCTTAAAAGGTAAAAAATATAAAATAAATAGTTGTATTTGTATGTACTATGGAATATACCAATACCCTTTGATAACTATTTAAGGTGTAGAATGTATATACCTAGATATTAACCTCCCCCTGTATGGAATTACCTACATGTCACATGGGTTACCTACATGAAAAAAAAAAAAAAAAATCTGGAATTATTTAGGTATGTTCTCTTTTAAAAGGTAAAAAATATAAACTAAATACTTGTATGTACTATGGAATATACCCATACCCCTTGATAACTATTTAAGGTGTAGAATGTATATATAGATATTAACCTCCCCCTTGGGGACATAGAAGTATCCTCCACGAAGATTGTGAAATGCAGTCGGGCGTCCCTGGAAACGATTCTATCGGCCAATACTTCTTCTACCGTTTCAAACAAACAATTTTTTTTGCCTGGAAAATATTTTAACATGATTAGGAGGTAACGTAGGTACCTACAGATCTTCTTATTACCGTGAGTTGTTGTTGTTGTTGTTGGTGTTGTTGTTGTTGTTATTGTTGTTTATCATTTTTGTCAGTAGATGTCAACATCTATTACCATATCATTTTCGATAGGTATCTACTTAACTAAGCCTTTAATCTGTGCCTTTGATGAAACGGACACGGAAAGAAGAAGACCTCCCCCTTCCCTGGTCAGAACCAGAAACAGAAGTCCTGATTAGGTGTATTTTTCTTTGGGGGGAAAAACTCAAAAACAGAACCGATTCCGGTGGATTAGAGCAGGCGCTATCACACCAAAAGAGGGGAAACAAGCTTCAGAAGATTGGACATTGCGAAAGGTGTGCCTTTGATGAAACGGACACGGAAAGAAGAAGACCTCCCCCTTCCCTGGTCAGAACCAGAAACAGAAGTCCTGATTAGGTGTATTATTCTTTGGGGAAAATCTCAAAAACAGAACCGATTCCGGTGGATTAGAGCAGGCGCTATCACGCCTAAAGAGGGGAAACAAGCTTCAGAAGATTGGACATTGCGAAAGGAAAATAAAAAATATTCAGATTCGGACCGCTGAAGCAGATACTCTTGACCAAGCTTATAAATTTGACTTTTATCCTTCATTCCACTTATGTCCTTTATTCCATAACCCGTTCCATGTCAGCTCCCATGGCGTAGTGGTCACTGCACTCGCCTTGCACGCGGGAGACCTGGGTTCGATTCCCGGCGGGGTCAAGAAATTTGTATCATGCAAATGATTGATCCCGTGACTGGCTGTTGCGGGGCCCACTCAGCCTCGTGAGGAAAATGAGTAGCTATGACATGTAAATGCGCATAGCGACCGGTGCCAGCATGGTAGGTAAACATTGGTTGTTAGGATTATTGAGATATCAAAACGTGTTTTGGCACTAAAAACTGACCATCGAAATTTTGACCCGATTACATTACTTTCCTTCCTATAGGATAAGGAAAGTAAAAATATTCGGATTCGGACCGCTGAAGCTCATACTCTTGACCAAGCTTATAAATATCCACTTATGTCCTTCATTCCATAACCCGTTCCATGTATAATAATATTCACGGTATAAAAAATCACAAGTCAGCAAGTCACTTGTAGCTGGTACTTCATAATGTTCTTTCATATTCATAATAACAAGAAAACTAAACTAATCATGCACTTACACTCACACAGGTGAACTTGAGTGCTCTCTTCCTTCTTTTTCTTGTTCAAGTTCTTCTCTTCTTCCTCCTCCTCTTCCTTGTTCAAGTTCTTCTCTTCCTCCTTCTTCTCCATCTCCTCCTCCTCCTCCTCCTCTTCCTCCTTTATCTTCTTGCGTTTTGTTTTTCCTCCTCTCCCCCTCTTATTATTATTATTTTTTTTTTGTCTCGCACAACTTTTCCAGTTACTATTTTTAATAACTCTAAACGTTAAGTTGGCGGATTTTTTTCTTTTTCTTCTTCTCCTTCTTTTTCTTCTTCTTCTTCTCTTATGTGGTGCTTTTATCGTGCTACTGCCGCTGGCTAAGAAAAACTCTCTTCAAGCGTTTTCTTCTTCTTCTTCCAAACAAGTAAACACGTACAAAATTTGCTCCTGTTTTTAATTCAACTAAAAAGTGGTATATAGTTGTTCAAAATATTTGTAAGTGGTACCATTTTGATTATTGAAGTTTTTTCTACATAATCATAATACTTTAACAGTGATTTTAGTCGTATGTGTAAAGAAATTCGATAAAAAGTATAGTGAATAAAAATTTTCATTTGACCTTTAAATAACCTTCAAAAATTTTCGTAGAAAATATCAGCTGTTTTAGTATAATTTAGGTATCAGTGGTTACATAAAAATCCTGTTTAACATTATCTCGTTAATTAATTATCTTAATTAGGTACATAAATAAGGTGTTCTTTTATAATAATTCTATCCATCAAAAGCTAAGTACATAAAAGCCGAGTTCACAATTAATAAAGAAAAGTGTTTCTCAAAGTTAATCATTTAATTAAATAAATCTATCCATCAAAAGCTAAGTACATAAAAGCCGAGTTCACAATTAATAAAGAAAAGTGTTTCTCAAAGTTAATCATTTAATTAAATAATTCAAAGTTACATAAAAGCCGGGTTTACAAATAGATTAAAACATTTGCAAATAGTACAATAAATTTCCGATAGATTGCTAACATTGTTCATTAACAATGCAGTGTTTTGGTTGTAATGGTAAATTACCATCAAATGGAAATTACGTTCATTGTAATGCATGTAATGAAGATTATCATTTCAAATGCACAACTTTAAGTGAGAGATCCTATACTACGATGTCGAAAGCAAACAAGCTAAAATGGAAATGCCAATATTATTTTAACTATCATTGAAAATATTTTCCAAGGGGGCCCACGGAAAATTTCAATACCACTTTAGAGGTGGGTATGTACTATTCTCCCTTTCTCTCTTTATCTCCTTCTCTTTCATACTGTAAGGCCAACGTTTCAATCTTTTTTGCCTGTGATCTCGACTGAATTTTAATTAACGAGAAAATCTGCCGTAAGCACGTCACTCGTATCATGTGTAGCTGAAAGGTAAATAGTTTGATTTAAAATTCCCGAGCGCTCGATTCAAATTCCTTTACCTTAATTGT
>NW_007379169.1:0-45851 GCF_000475195.1 Diaphorina citri | reverse complement strand
TTCTTCTTCTTCTTCTTCTTCTTCTTCTTCTTCTTCTTCTTCTTGCCTTTGGTATGAATGGCACGTGGCAGTGAAATTTCTGGAAGCCTTTATTTCTTTACTACATGGGTATTTTTGTATGTTTTCTTTTTATTATTATTATCAAGGTAACCTTAAACGTGTTTCCATTGAAGAAATCAAATCGAACTTTTTTTTCAATTAAGTATGTACCTATATGAAACTTTGCAAAATAATACCAACATGCCTACATAGAAAATACAAACATAGGTACCTACCTATGACAAGATTGAAAAGTAGGTAGGTATGTTATCGTACAGTATATAAACAAGTTGTATAGATGAAGATTTTTCCTTATTGTACCTATTAAACAAAGAAAAACAAAACTTACAAAATATTTTCGTATACGAGGGATTAAAAATTTGAAAAATTTCAAAGAAAGAGAAGATTCTTAAATCTTTTCAGAGAAGAGATAAAGGGAGAAGTGTTAGGGCAAAGGAAAGAATTAATAATCCTGTATAGGAAATGTAATTAATATTTTTATATTCTTTATTTATTAATTTTCACTCCTAAAAATGTTATGCTAACAGCTAGTGGGTTCTAAGGCAATTAAAATAAGAGAGATATGTAGACAATGAATTGGGGAGAACGTTGAGAGTGAATCTTCTCCGAATCAAAGGAGAAATACAAGATTCGTCTCAATTTTTTGTGGAATATTCGTCTCAGCGAAAAAGTATTAGACGATTCATCAAATGAATGAAAGTAGGAACAAGTACCTACGTAGGTGAATCATAACCATAACATAGGTAGGAAGGTAGTAATATCCCGAAAATATTTTCAACTCTCCAACACACACTTTCACTCGCCCACTTTCATTTCCCTAAATCTCCCCCAATTCTGCTGTGGGTTCTACATCCTACCCGGGAATCGGTATTAGACGATTCATCAAATGAATGAAAGTAGGAACAAGTACCTACGTAGGTGCATCATAACCATAACATAGGTAGGAAGGTAGTAAGTAATATCCCGAAAATATTTTCAACTCTCAAACACATACTTTCAGTGTCCCACTCATTTCAGTTTCCTAAATCTCCCCCAATTCAACTGTGGGTGGTTACACATCTCACCCGAGAATCGCCCCCAGCAAAAATAACAGGAGGCCCAATATTATTTTAACTATCATTGAAAATATTTTCCAAGGGGGCCCACGGAAAATTTCAATACCACTTTAGAGGTGGGTATGTACTTATATGTAGGTGTATTCTTGTTTACAGAATTGTTTCCCCCAAAGAAAGTTTTTCTTCTCCAAGTTTGGGAAAATCAATTTTTTTAAGTCTCCCTTGGAAGCACGTGTATCAAAAACTTGAAAGGTATCAAAAAAGAAAAAAAAAATGAGCTGAAATTATTTCACCAAAGTTTTACTTTATAAATTACCGAAGAGAGGGTGTGCCAAAGAGGAGAAGGGTTTTCACTTGTTAAAAAATCTGGTGTGAACATCACACGACTTTCCTTATCCTATTAAATGATGCTTATTATTTGGGTGTTGTTCTATTGTAACTGTTACAATATCTCTAACCGATTAGTCATTATCGCTGAAAACCGCCAAAAAACGGTCAAAATACCACCAACCGCAGCACTTACCCTAACCAAACGATTTGAGTTGCATCCTTGTCACATTTGTGGACTACATACCAATATTCAAGTCTCTAGCTCATACCGTTCCCGAGTTATTATTGAATTACACCGAAAACCGCCAAAAAGCGGCCAAATGCCGCCAAGCCTTTTAGCGATCTTAACCAATCTTCCTCCTTCTTCTCCTTCTCCTCCTCCTCCTCTTCCTCCTTCTCCTCCTCCTCCTCCTCCTCTTCCTCCTTCTCCTCCTCCTCCTCTTTCTTGTTCAAGTTCTTCTCTTCCTCTTCCTCCTCCTCCTCTTCCTCCTTTATCTTCTTGCGTTTTGTTTTTCCTCTTCTCCCCCTCTTATTATTATTATTTTTTTTGTCTCGCACAACTTTTCCAGTTACTATTTTTAATAACGCTAAACGTTAAGTTGGCGGATTTTTTTCTTTTTTCTTTTTCTTCTTCTCTTATGTGGTGCTTTTATCGTGCTACTGCCGCTGGCTAAGAAAAACTCTCTTCAAGCGTTTTTTGGAATGATTGAAATCCCAGATAAAGGACTGCTTTTCGCCAGCAAAGGAAGGAAGGAAAGTAAAATGGTGCTGTGCTACTCATTGAGTATACTCAATCAATGTTTTCAAAATCCATTCCTTCTTGTAGAAAAGTCGCTGAAATCTCATGAATCCATTCCTTCTTGAAGAAAAGTCGCTGAAACCTTTTTCCTAGTCATCTTTCTCCTCCTTCTCCTTCCTTTCCTCCCCTTTCAATCCCCTCTCTTCAAATTTCTCGCCCTTATTCCTGCTCTTTGTTTCTCTCCCATCCTCTCTCTTTCTCCCTCTCTCTCTATCTCTCTCTCCCTACAAAGCCACCAACTTTCACACCAGCATCCATGCCTGGAAGGGAAAAATTTCCCAGCTTTATACTCGACTGACTTTTTTCCCTCATTTCAATCGTTTTCAGCAGGTATTTATAGTGCACGTACGTCAAAATCTCGTCAAACCATGCGTATACCTTCCCAAAACCATTGTGTCACCCATGAGCTTGGTGACACTGAATTCAATTCTAAAGCTGTCGTCATAATTGACTCCCCACCCAACATACACGATCACCCCCACCATCTTCCTACCCCTAATTTATAGTGCACGTACGTCAAAATCTCGTCAAACCATGCGTATACCTTCCCAAAGCCATTGTGTCACCCATGAGCTTGGTGACACTGAATTCAATTCTAAAGCTGTCGTCATAATTGACTCCCCACCCAACTTACACGATCACCCCCACCACCTTCCTACCCCTTTCGCTCTCCTCCCCTCCAAATGATCATTATTCTACTTGATTAATTAAAAAATCCACTCAGGTTAATTTATTCCACCCATCCATGCTTCCACTGTGGCTATACTGATTGAAATTCAAGTGGTGTTTATGTTAGGGAAAACGACCTTTGACGAACAGGATGGACTCATTCGTTTGTTACCTTTCCCGGTGACGACTTACGCTTCATTGGTAAGTAGGAGGTTGCGAGTTCGGATGCCAGTTGAGGCATTGATCTAGGAATATGACTAGTTATAGAGCTCTAGATTCTAAAAGTTTAATTGCAGAAAAAAATGTGCAGATATTATCAGGTATAATAAGTACAGAAGAACACCGAAAGGTAAGAATGTACTTCTGTCACTAGATTTCCTCTATTCTTAAGGAGACTCTCACAAGATTTGAAACAAATATAAATAAATAAAATAAGTACCTACTTAGGTAGGTATGTATAATATACAAATATACATGAGCCTGATTGTGAGGTCGAGTGGATTGGATCACATCACATGCCTTCAGGCACATTCCATTTGTCAAGGTTCTAGGTTTTCCTTGCCTTTGGGATCAATTTAATTTGAAGAAACCATTTAATCATGTGGGTCAAGAACATTCTATCCTGAAGTTAGAAGTCTCAAGATAACTATTCCTGTATTTCCTGTTCTCTTATGTTCGCGGATTTGGCAATTATGTTCGCGGATTCGCGTCCCGAATCGACATTTTGGATATTTGGCAAGCCTAGGTATAGGTAACCCTATCAAACAAACACAAGGTGTATTCTCCAAATCTCCAGTCGCCATTGGTCAGTTTCCCGAAAGGAAAAATACACCTAAACCTAAACATTCTTTCCAGTGGACACCTATACACTCTTGCCAACGCTTTTTCTTGTACTCTCGTTGAACTACTCTGGTTATTCAGGGCGAGAAAAAAATATAACAATGAAATTTTATTGCTGTCCAGCTGTCCAGTGCTCTACGATTAAAATTTAATTTTCTTTTAGATCTCAATACATGCCTGGGTAGCTAGGTACTGCCTAGCTTAGGTACAATACTCGAAGGTTAGGTGTGAAATGAACATACCCAAGTAATCATTATCTAATCTCCATTCTCCAAATCTCCAGTCGCCATTGGTCAGTTTCCCGAAAGGAAAAATACACCTAAACATTCTTTCCAGTGGACACCTATACACTCTTGTCAACGCTTTTTCTTGTACTCTCGTTGAACTACTCTGGTTATTCAGGGCGAGAAAAAAATACAACAATGAAATTTTATTGCTGTCCAGTGCTCTACAATTAAAATTTAATTTTCTGTTAGATCTCACTACATGCCTGGGTAGCTATAGGTACTGCCTAGCTTAGGTACAATACTCGAAGGTTAGGTGTGAAATGAACATACCCAAGTAATTATTTTATTATTTAGTATCATTTACTCTACGTCTCGTCTACAACTGAGCTTTTCTTTGGGGTATAAACATCACAAGCTGCTAGGAAACTTGGTGATTTTTTTTTTCCTCTAGCTTAAAGTTTCTTCATCGTCTTTTTTATTTGTTTGTTTTTGTTCAATTTATATGAGCAGAACGTTACAGAACTAGGTGTGAAATGAACATACCCAAGTAATTATTATATTATTTAGTATCATTTACTCTATGTCTCGTCTACAACTGAGCTTTTCTTTGGGGTATAAACATCACAAGCTGCTAAGAAACTTGATGATTTTTTTCCCTCTAGCTTAAAGTTTCTTCATCGTCTTTTTTTATTTGTTTGTTTTTGTTCAATTTATATGAGCACAACGTTACAGATTTTTTTTTATTAACTTTTGTAATTTCACAACAAGTCGAAAACTTTACTCATTTTCTTGTCACAAAATAAAATTATAATACAACAGCATGACTCAAAGAACTTTGGACAAGTTTTCAACATGTTCGTTGGCTTTTTTTGTGTGTGTATGTTGTCTCATGCCAAGATTAAGGAAATAATTTCCAAACTTGAAGATTTAACCATTTTCTTGTCACAAAATAAAATTATAATACAACAGCATGACTCAAAGAACTTTGGACAAGTTTTCAACATGTTCGTTGGCTTTTTTGTGTGTGTATGTTGTCTCATGCCAAGATTAAGGAAATAATTTCCAAACTTGAAGATTTAAGATTTAGGCATCTGACGAAGGTAAAGGTAGAGAAACTAATAAACTCCGAGCCAAACTTTAAAGGAAATTCTGTGAATACTGCGTTTACCTATGTTCTACTTTGATAGAGAAATGTATATTGTACACCTAGATAGGTATTTGTTTTTGAATTTTTGATCAAAGGCTTTCATAAGAATCGGATTCAACTGAAGTCATCCACATGTGAAACCTTTGTCCGAATTTGGAAACACTTAAACTCGAAATATATAGGTAATACCCGAGTGCGATCTTTAGAAACACTCAGGCATAAAAAAAAAACACTCCTACCATAAGATGGATTAAAATGCACAAAATGAAATTCTGTGTATTTTTAGAGTCATTCTATCAAAGCCTTTGGCATGACGAAAATCTATATGCAAGTAGGTACACAAAATAAGGGCCTTGATTTTCCAGAGTCTTTTTTCGAGGCTTTTTGCCGAATTCATGAATGAAGTATCGAATTGTATAATAAATATTCATAACTACCATAAGATGGATTAAAATGCACAAAATGAAATTCTGTGTATTTTTAGAGTCATTCTATCAAAGCCTTTGGCATGACGAAAATCTGTATGCAAGTAAGGTATACCTTTATTTCTTTCTTCAATAAGAAATGAATTCCGAAGGTGCTTCTTTCAATCATCCATCCAGACCTTTCATTTCAATCAATGGCAAACATACTAGGTTCTTTCTTCAATAAGAAATGAATTCCGAAGGTGCTTCTTTCAATCATCCATCCAGACCTTTCATTTCAATCAATGGCAAACATACTATTCAACAAAAATAAAATTAATAGATACTTTTACCCATCTTGAGTTCTGAGTAGGGAAAGGGCGCATCTAAATATTAGATTGGAGCTTATGTATGGGTAATATACAAAAATCAGGATCACCACCCTTCTTCTTCTTCTCTTCCTCCTTCTCCTTTCTCCTCCTCCTCATCTTCCTCCTTCTTCTTCTTCCTTCTCCTCTTTCAATACCCTCTTTTCAAATAATTTCCCGCCCTAATTCCTTCTCTATGTTTCTCTCCCGTCCTCTCTCTCTCTCTCTCTCTCTCTCTCGCTCTCTCTGCCTCTCTCTCTCTCTCTGTCTCTCTCTCTCTCTCTCATTCTTTCTTTCCCCCCATCTTATCCATACAATCCTTTTCCCTTACTATTTCTGTACCAATCTCCCCTCCTGTTTTGAATTCTCCCCTCTCCTATCTCTTTTCACTCCCCCCTCTAATTCCTACTCCGTCATCATCTTCCCTTTCTTTACATTACCTCCCTCTCTTCCCCTCCCTCCGTTTTGACTTCTTCCCTTTCTTTACATTACCTCCCTCTCTTCCCCTCCCTCCGTTTTGACTTTTTCTTCCCCTACCATCCCTCCTCATTATTCCCTCATCCAATCTCTGTTTTATTACCCATCCCCCGGATAAATCACTTCGGAGCTTAACTCATTTATATTAGAGAGTAATATACCAGGCTCCTAAAACAGAAACTTCCCTAACCGACTAACTGGAGTCGGTAAAGGAAATAATGAGATGTGTATGAAAAATCTGAAAATCCAAGAGCCAAATACTTACAAACACTAGAAAGTAAGATTTTGAGGAAGATAGAAATTGCAAGTATTTGAAAGAAAGCACTGGAGAAAGTGCTCATAAAGACCGCACTCATCATTACCCAAAAAAATGTAGAATAGATATTGAAGGAGGAAAAACAAGAATTGCGATGCTTAGCGACACATGTTCGTCTCAAAGAATACGATAGAAATTACAAGTATTTGAAAGAAAGCACTGGAGAAAGTGCTCATAAAGACCGCACTCATCATTACCCACAAACATGAAGAATAGATATTGAAGGAGGAAAAACAAGAATTGCGATGCTTAGCGACACATGTTCGTCTCAAAGAATACGAAAAAAAAAGGAGAGAGGAAGAGAAGAAGGCGGGAAATTTCTTTCTGTAAAAATATTCTTGTGTAAGCGTTCCTTTTCATTTTTAAAACGAGGAGCGGAAAGGAAATAAAGAAGAGAAAAATACTTAATTGCAAACAAAATTATGAAAACACACCATTTATTTTCCAAAGTTTCGTGTCGCATCCTTGTCACATTTGACATCTACATACCAAATTTCAAGTCTCTAGCTCTTACCGTTCTCGAGAAATTTTGTTTAAAAATACTTAATTGCAAACAAAATTATGAAAACACACCATTTATTTTCCAAATTGGACAAAGGTGGGGGGGAGTGCGAGAAAAAAAGAAGGAAAAACTGACCATCGAAATTTTGACCCGATTACATTACTTTCCTTCCTATAGGATAAGGAAAGTAAAAAGGACAAAAAGAAGTGGAAGAGGCAGATGGAGACGAAGGAGACAATAGGAAGAGAGGAGAGAGGAAAGGGGAAGAGAAGGAGATATTAAACAATAGAGTAGAATGGAGTAGAAAGAAATGTTATGTAGTGAAAGAAAAGGAAAATTAATTTGATAATTTGAAACAATGCGAACGGAGACGGGGGACCTAATATGGGGTCGTTTATCTTGTTTTGAGAGTAAATCCGAGGAAGGTAGTATATTAGCTCAGATTTCTGATACCATCCTTGGCCTATTTTAACACACTTCAGTATAAATAGCCTTTTGGCAACTGAGGAATGATTGAAATCCCAGATAAAGGACTGCTTTTCGCCAGCAAAGGAAGGAAAGTAAAATGGTGGGTGTGCTACTCATTGAGTACTCAATCAATGTTTTCAAAATCCATTCCTTCTTGTAGAAAAGTCGCTGAAATCTCATGAATCCATTCCTTCTTGAAGAAAAGTGGCTGAAACCTTTTTCCTAGTCATCTTTCTCCTCTTTCTCCTTCCTTTCCTCCCCTTTCAATCCCCTCTCTTCAAATTTCCCGCCCTTATTCCTGCTCTTTGTTTCTCTCCCATCCTCTCTCTTTCTCCCTCTCTCTCTATCTAAAACGGTCAAAATACCACCAACCGCAGCACTTACCCTAACCAAACGATTTGAGTTGCATCCTTGTCACATTTGTGGACTACATACCAATATTCAAGTCTCTAGCTCATACCGTTCCCGAGTTATTATTGAATTACACCGAAAACCGCCAAAAAGCGGCCAAATGCCGCCAAGCCTTTTAGCGATCTTAACCAATCTTTGTCACATTTTACAGCTGCATGCCAAATTTCAAGTCTCTAGCTCTTACCGTTCTCGAGATATTTTGTTTACAGACAGACAGACGGACAGACATTCACACACGGACCAATGGCTGAAACTTTGTATTTTGTATTTAGGCTCTAGGGACCTCAAAACGTGTTTTGGCACTAAAAACTGATCATCGAAAATTTGACCCGATTACATTAGATACTTTCCTTCCTATAGGATAAGCCGGATAAGGAAAGTAAAAAGTTCCGAGTTCATGTTCTTTTTCGGGGAAATTGACAGTTTCTCAGGCGGATAGTGTGCTTGCTTGAGAATTGGAAAAGTCCCGTCACTGCTGTGGAGTAATTTTCCTAATGATATCAATCTCAATATCACTTTCCTGCCTGACGTTGGATGACTGAGGGCCACTTGTCATTAGACATTAACATTAGGCACAGCACATTTCTTTCCACTTAACTTCAGTGATCCACTGGCAGTTAGACAGTATAGGTAACCCTATCAAACAAGCACAAGGTATCTCCGGCGGATAGTGTGCTTGAGAATTGGAAAAGTCCCGTCACTGCTGTGGAGTAATTTTCCTAATGATATCAATCTCAATATCACTTTCCGACCTGACGTTGGATGTTTGAGGGTTACTTGTCATTAGTCATTAGACATTAACATTAGGCACAGCACATTTCTTTCCACTTAACTTCAGTGATCCATTGGCAGTTAGACGGTATAGGTAGGCTTGCCAAACGTCCCGAATTGGCCGGGACAGTCCCGAATTTCAGGGGGTGTCCCGGCGTCCCGTTCAGTTTTTCAAGTAAAAAGTTCCGAGTTCATGTTCTTTTTCGGGGAAATTGACAGTTTCTCAGGCGGATAGTGTGCTTGAGAATTGGAAAAGTCCCGTCACTGCTGTGGAGTAATTTTCCTAATGATATCAATCTCAATATCACTTTCCGGCCTGGCGTTGGATGTTTGAGGGTTACTTGTCATTAGACACTGCACATTTCTTTCCATCTAACTTCAGTGATCCATTGGCAGTTAGACGGTATAGGTAACCCTATCAAACAAACACAAGGTGTACGAGAACATCACACGACTTTCCTTATCCTATTAAATTATGCTTATTTGGGTGTTGTTCTATTGTAACTTTTACAATAACCGATTAGTCATTATCGCTGAAAACCGCCAAAAAACGGTCAAAATACCACCAACCGCAGCACTTACCCTAAACAAACGTTGCATTTTGAGTTGCATCCTTGTCACATTTGTGGACTACATACCAAATTTCAAGTCTCTAGCTCATACCATTCCCGAGTTATTATTGAATTACATCGAAAACCGCCAAAAAGCGGCCGAAATGCCGCCAAGCATTTTAGTGTTAGGGAAAACGACCTTCGACGAACAGGATGGACTCATTCGTTTGTTACCTTTCCCGGTGACGACTTACGCTTCACTGGTAAGTAGGAGGTGGCGAGTTCGGATGCCAGTTGAGGCATTGATCTAGGAATATGACTAGCTCTAGATTCTAAAAGTTTAATTGCAGAAAAAAATGTGCAGATATTATCAGGTATAATGCTGTCCCTTTTGGTGGAGAGGTTAAAATCTATTTATAGTGCACGTACGTCAAAATCTCGTCAAACCATGCGTATACCTTCCCAAAGCCATTGTGTCACCCATGAGCTTGGTGACACTGGATTCAATTCTAAAGCTGTCGTCATAATTGACTCCTCACCCAACGTACACGATCACCCCCACCATCTTCCTACCCCTATCGCCCTCCTCCCCTCCAAATGATCATTATTCTACTTGATTAATTAAAAAATCCACTCAGGTTAATTTATTCCACCCATCCATGCTTCCACTGTGGCTATACTGATTGAAATTCAAGTGGTGTTTATATTAGGGAAAACGACCTTCGACGAACAGGATGGACTCATTCGTTTGTTACTTTTCCCGGTGACGACTTACGCTTCATTGGTAAGTAGGAGGTTGCGAGTTCGGATGCCAATTGAGGCATTGATCTAGGAATATGACTAGTTATAGAGCTCTAGATTCTTGAAGTTTAATTGCAGACAAAAATGTGCAGATATTATCAGGTATATTGCTGTCCCTTTTGGTGGAGAGGATAAAATCCGGTAATTAAAAAGTTTTTGTTCGGGTTAATTTGAGAATCCGCATTATGCATTATTAAAACCTGCACCTAACCATAGGACACTATACATAACTTTGTAATAAATTGAGACAGAAATTATAGGGTATGGTATGCAAAATGGTTTTGCAAAGTGTCGCAAAGTAAAGGACTTTGAGGAACGCATCCGAGGACACCCAGTAAGTCAGGATATAATTTGTGTGGAGGGGAAAAGACTAAAGGGACAAAGGTGGGGAAGGATATATAGATTGCGCTTTTAAAATGGTTCATTATTACCCACAGGGGTATTGAGGTGGCCATTTTACTCCAAGTGGGTCGAGAATATTCTCCTTCTGTGAGTGCCTATCTGTTTCGAATGTTGGCCATCAGCATGGAAGTACTGATTTTGTTGGTGGCGATCCGGAGCCTTCAGTGGAATTGTGCCATTTAATCCTTGGATAATGGATAGTGTTTTATATTGTTCTAATATTGGACCAGAAAGAGGTCATTCATTCATTCATTGATGGACATCATCGTAAACGTTGCGTTGGTGACCTAAACTGAGGTCTTTTAGTTACACATGTGATTTCTCATGGTTCATTAGGTATTACCACATTAGGCACATGAGTTGACAGGGTTATTGAGATATTGAGGTGGGCATCTCCTCCATAGGTTTTATAAACTCTCCTTGGTCCTCAACTTCTGAGAGAGTTAGAAAGTATTTTGAAATACAGACTTTTATACATGAACGTAGATCCATCAGAGCTTTAATAAGATACATACTAGGTATTTATACTCGTACACCTGAACCTGCAACCTGCAACTCTTGGTATTCTTAATATAACTTGGTATTCTTTATAAACTTGGGTTGTTAAAAAAGTTGACATTGTCAAATTAATGTTGTGCAAAAATAGAACCATTACAAATTCTCCGAGTTACAATTCCCAGAAAAGACGCCGTATCTTGAGTTCTTCCTGAAATATCCTGACTTGAAGCTTGAACGCAATACCTACAAAAGAGACAAAATTCACAATTACCCAGACTGTTGAGAAGATCAAAGACGAAATGCACAAGTTAATCAAAATTGAAGATACTCGCATTGAACTCGAAGGAACTTACACAAGGGGGAAAGAAGCTGATATTATGGAACAGGAAACTGTAATGTACGTCAGTACGTCTCTCGTAGAAAGCTGATTTCCAAAAGGGGAAGTGAGAATCAAAGACAAAATGCACAAGTTAATCAAAATTGAAGATACTCGTATTGAACTCGAAGAAACTTACACAAGGGGGAAAGAAGCTGATATTATGGAACAGGAAACTATAATGTACGTCAGTACGTCTCTCGTAGAAAGCTGATTTCCAAAAGGAGAAGTGAGAAATGGAGGGAGAGAGAATTAGGAAAAAAATATTGTCACAATATTTTGTGAATCACAAAATAAGGGCCTTGATTTTCCAGAGTCTTTTTTCGAGGCTTTTTGCCGAATTCATGAATGAAGTATCGAATTGTATAATAAATACCCACAGGGGTATTGAGGTGGCCATTTTACTCCAAGTGGGTCGAGAATATTCTCCTTCTGTGAGTGCCTATCCGTTTCGAATGTTGACCATCAGCATGGAAGTAATGATTTTGTTGGTGGCGATCCGGAGCCTTCAGTGGAATTTTGCCATTTAATCCTTGGATAATGGATAGTGTTTTATATTGTTCCAATATTGGACCAGAAAGAGCTCATTCATTCATTGATGGACATCATCATAAACGTTGCGTTGGTGACCTAAACTGATGTGACTGCAGCTTTGATGCATCTCTGCTGGCAGGTCTTTCAGTTACACATGTGATTTCTCATGGTTCATTATCATTAGGTATTACCACATTAGGCACATGAGTTGACAGGGTTATTGAGGTGGGCATCTCCTCCATAGGTTTTATAAACTTGGTCCTCAACCTCTGAGAGAGTTAGAAAGTATTTTGAAATACAGACTTTTATACATGAACCTAGATCCATCAGAGCATTAATAAGATACATACTATTTATACACCTGAAAATAGCTCGGCAGCCATCGGAGCAAGTTTGTTGCATACGGGTTCTCCCAACTATTTCAAAGTATCGTAAGTCTTCTACTTTTTTTTTAGATGGTACAAATAAGGGATCCCCCGCTCAGAAAGAGGTTACATACGACGAAAAAACTATTTTCTGTGATGGGTTAGAATTTAGATAGCGTTATTAACGTGTTGTTCTGCGCTAAAAAATAGAAGAATCTATTAGTCTCTCTGAGGATAGTATAGGGTACTAACTATTTCTCAACTATTTTCTGTGATGGGTTAGAATTTAGATAGCGTTATTAACGTGTTGTTCTGCGCTAAAAAATAGAAGAATCTATTAGTCTCTCTAAGGATACTATAGGGTACTAACTCTTTCTTACACCTGAACCTGCAACTCTTGGTATTCTTAATATAACTTGGTATTCTTTATAAACTTGGGTTGTTAAAAAAGTTGACATTGTCAAATGTTGTGCAAAAATAGAACCATTACAAATTTTCCGAGTTACAATTCCCAGAAAATACGCCGTATCTTGAGTTCTTCCTGAAATATCCTGACTTGAAGCTTGAACGCAATACCTACAAAAGAGACAAAATTCACAATTACCCAGACTGTTGAGAAGATCAAAGACAAAATGCACAAGTTAATCAAAATTGAAGATACTCGTATTGAACTCGAAGGAACTTACACAAAGGGGAAAGAAGCTGATATTATGGAACA
Organism: Diaphorina citri; assembly: GCF_000475195.1. Classification (NCBI taxonomy): domain Eukaryota; kingdom Metazoa; phylum Arthropoda; class Insecta; order Hemiptera; family Psyllidae; genus Diaphorina; species Diaphorina citri. The sequence continues at coordinate 32,762 of NW_007379169.1, read as the reverse complement.
GGAAACTAATGTACCTACGTCAGTACGTCTCTCATAGAAAGCTGATTTCCAAAAGGGAGAGTGAGAAATGGAGGAAAAGAGAATTGAGAGCAAAATACAGGGGCTTCATTAGAAGTGCCAAGGACACTTTTTGTTCAACCTTTTCAGCTTTTTCTTCTGTGCCCTCATTGTAATGGAGTAACAGATTGGAATAGAAAAGGAGCTCAGGCATCTCCACCACCTGTTTGTAGTACGAGTATAACTATGTTTGTTTGTGTAGTATAAACTATTTCTCAGCTAATGCAGGGAAACTATGGAAGCTGGAAGCTATTGGTTTGGGTAATGCGAAAAAGCAAGAGGTTCTTATGGAAGCTAAGTGGCCATCTGAAATTCTGTATGTACGTTATATTTTACTGACTGCTATAGTCATTACAGCATTCTTGGTAATATTGGAACGGGGGAAAATCCTTGATATCCGCTACTTTAAGAAAGCTAGGTTATGTCATTCAGGGGCTTCATTAGAAGTGCCAAGGACACTTTTTGTTCAACCTTTTCAGCTTTTTCTTCTGTGCCCTCATTGTAATGGAGTAACAGCCTGGAATAGAAAAGGAGCTCAGGCATCTCCACCACCTGTTTGTAGTACGAGTATAACTATGTGTAGGTACTTGTGTAGTATAACGTACGGAAATTGGACATCACCACTAATTTCGATTTTAAGTTACAATGGAGTTTTGGCATCTCCACCACTTGTTTGATGTAAAACGGATAGAGTATTGCCATTTTCACTAATCCCTGTGCTAAAATAATATGATGGAGTTTTGGCATCTCCACTAATATGGAAGTTTACAATTATTCCTGGTCTTTCACTTCCCTCTTTTACCAGGGGCTTCATTAGAAGTGCCAAGGACACTTTTTGTTCAACCTTTTCAGCTTTTTCTTCTGTGCCCTCATTGTAATGGAGTAACAGACTGGACTAGAAAAGGAGCTCAGGCATCTCCACCACCTGTTTGTAGTACGAGTATAACTATGTGTACTTGTGTAGTATAACGTACGGAAATTGGACATCTCCACTAATTTCGATTTTAAGTTACAATGGAGTTTTGGCATCTCCACCACTTGTTTGTTGTAAAACGGATAGAGTATTGCCATTTTCATTAATCCCTGTGCTAAAATAATATGATGGAGTTTTGGGCATCTCCACTAATATGGAAATTTACAATTATATCCTGGTCTTTCACTTCCCCCTTTTATAAATTTTCTCTTCGTCTTTCTTTAGCTATTTATTTCTTCCTTATTTCCTTCTCTCCTCTCATGATGGAGTTTTGGGCATCTCCACTAATATGGAAATTTACAATTATATCCTGGTCTTTCACTTCCCCCTTTTATAAATTTTCTCTTCTTCTGTCTTTCTTTAGCTATGTATTTCTTCCTTATTTCCTTCTCTCCTCTTCCCCTTTTATAAATTTTCTCTTCGTCTGTCTTTCTTTAGCTATTTATTTCTTCCTTATTTCCTTCTCTCCTCTCCGTATCTCTCTCTGTCGGTATTCTCTCCACCATTTCTTTCTCCCTCTCAGTCTCTCGCAATCTCTCCTCTCCGTATCTCTCTCTGTCTCTCTGTAGGTATTCTCTCCACCATTTCTTTCTCCCTCTCAGTCTCTCGCAACACAGGCCCTGGCACACAACATATCTCCCGAGTCCTGAGGACATCACATCCCAGGTATTAACTATTTATGGTGGCAGCCATTATTACTCCGACTTAAGTTCCATTGTTACTTTGCAGTTGTAATAAAAAATGCCAACCGCCATCAGTTCCTCTGCACTTGGAATCCATTGTAATGCATGAGTGAATGTTAAGGGACCGATACGTTATAACGCGCTCGCCCGTTCAATTATTTAAAGCTCAATCTTGTGTTGACTTTGGAGTTTTATTCGAGGTCCCCCCGGCAGAGTCTTTTCAAATGCCAGGACTTTTCTGGGACTTATAGGGTTGTTCTTTCTCGTTTTTAAAGGAGAATCTACAATGTAAGTACAGAATGAAACCATGCAAGTTTTGAATGTACTTCTGTTCTATTCTTGCGGAGACTCTCACAAGATTTGAAACAATTATAGGTAAATAAATAAAATAAGTACCTACTTAGGTAGGTATGTATAATAATTATATACAAATATACATGAGCCTGATTGTGAGGTCGAGTGAATTGGAACACATCACATGCCTTCAGGCACATTCCATTTGTCAAGGTTCTAGGTTTCCCTTGCCCTTGGGATCAATTTAATTTGAAGAATTTAATCATGTGGGTCAAGAACATTCTATCCTGAAGTTAGAAGTCTCAAGATAACTATTTCTTCCTGTTCTACTGACGTTGTTCGTGCTCCTTTGCAGCTACTGAACTATGAACGCCTGGCAGACACCTACTTAAACGCAATTGTGCCGTGACATTGTAGATTTCTTTAGAAAATTGCTCTATTTTCACTGAATGGGTGAGGAGTTTCAGATTGTTGTGAAAATACAAGAGTCGAGTGTATTTTATGTTTTGATTTATGATACCAGTGTTTTTTTTTTATGACATTTTTCCTAGTTTTTCCCTCCAACAAAAGTTTCTCTTTTTTTTGTGTTTATTATTTTCAAATGGGGGGAATCTATCTTTCTAATTCTGTATCTATTGTTCACTGTGATATTACCAAGGCGACGGGAGGGATTTTCCCACCCTCTGATAAAACATTCCAGTTCATAAATTATCACAGAGTTACCTGAGGTAACCTTCTACCAGAGTTGCGGGATGGTTCTGCGTTTTGCAAGTGATGGACCTAATTTTGTGATGTTTATATCGTCCAAGTAAAAAAAACGCTGCCAACTTTGAGGAGTTATTGTTGATAGATGACTTTCTTGAAACCGAAATCACGTGCTGCTGGTTTGTGGCCCCCCCAGGGTGAGTAAGCTGGACGGCGTTAAATGGACTGAAGAGACAAACCCTTACCGCTAAGAAGGAGATTTTGGGTGGTAAAGCCGTGGTTCGACTGAAGTTTGGTAAGGATAGATTTCAGAGGGTTGGTCCCCCAAGGCAGGTTTCGAGAGGCGCGAACCGTGTTGGTCGGTGCCACAATTGCCGCCCTATAAATATTGGTAACCTAACGATTTATTTTACTCTAGTAGGTTGATCTATTTATTATATCTGTGTATTTTGAGACAAAATAACGAAAGAATTATTTCACATCCCACCAGATTGCACCAGTAACACCCCGCACACATTTATCATCTTTTTAATCAAAAGGACCAAAACGTTCTCATTTGCATCACCTCCTTGCCTGTCCTCCACACACTTGAACATGGAAAATATATAGCCAAATATTAAGAGTATAATATTTCAGAAAAATGTGAAATATATTCTATTATCATTTTTTTGTGTGGAACAAATTTATTGTCAGAATTTTTAGCTCCGTTTTGTTCAAGGAATGATAAATTGCTGACGGAATGTAAGGAAATTCGAAATGTGGAGCAGCATTTGTGTGTGTGTGCGCTTGCATGAAAGCTGATTTTAATATTTTAATAATATATGCATTCTGTTCCATTACAGTGAGCTACAGTGTGGTATGATAATGGATAATGCTGGACTGATTGACTGATAGCTGTAGTTATCAGTTGTGTGAAGTGAGGCGAATCAGACAAAATGTACTCCTTCCTTCTTCCAATGCAAGTGGCAGCATTGATGTCCATCTTCGTAAATTTTTTTCTGTAGAGGTTTGATAGAGAGAACTGTATCTGCTAACTTGTTATCGTCCCCAAAGTAAAGAGAGAAAGGAAACTAACTTTTCCAATAGATATACCTAGGTGTATGATACCTATAAAAGATAAAAATATACACGTGCAGGTTCCTATACCTACCCATGTGGCAAGCCTACTGTGGGGGATTTTAGTAATATAAGTTTTAGTTCCAAGGCGTAGATTTAAGAAAATTGTGAAGGTAAAAAATACAATAAAATATAAGTATTATTATTATTATATTATTAGGAGAGGGAAGAGGAATGAAAACGGAAAGAGGGTATTGTAGAGGGGAGAGTCGAAGAGGGTAGGTACCTAAGTAGCTCCAACTTGGTTTCACTTTTATAATCAGCACCAGTAATATGTTTACTTCCCATACGTTATGAAAAGCTGTATTGAATCAGCATTTCCCCTCTGTAGTCAGCATGCTATTCATAGCTTCCATAGAACGATATTACCTTTGTAGCAACTATGGACTGATTGACTGATAGCTGTAGTTATCAGTTGTGTGAAGTGAGGCGAATCAGACAAAATGTACTTCTTCCTTCTTCCAATGCAAGTGGTAGCATTGATGTCTATCTTCGTAATTTTTTTTCTGTAGAGGTTTGATAGAGGGAACTGTATCTGCTAAGTTGTTATCGTCCCCAAAGAAAAGAGAGAAAGGAAACTAACTTTTCCAATAGATATACATAGGTGTATGATACCTTTAAAGATAAAAAATATACACGTGCAGGTTCCTATACCTACCCATAGTGCGCTTGCATGAAAGCTGATTTTAATATTTTAATAATATATGCATTCTGTTCCATTACAGTGAGCTACAGTGTGGTATGATAATGGTTAATGCTGGACTGATAGCTGTAGTTGTGTGAAGTGAGGCGAATCAGACAAAATGTACTTCTTCCTTCTTCCAATCCAAGTGGTAGCATTGATGTCCATCTTCGTAAATTTTTTTTCTGCAGAGGTTTGATAGAGAGAACTGTATCTGCTAAGTTGTTATCGTCCCCAAAGAAAAGAGAGAAAGGAAACTAACTTTTCCAATAGATATACCTAGGTGTATGATACCTATAAAAGATAAAAATATACACGTGCAGGTTCCTACCCATAAGATCTACACATAGGTATGATTATGATGTATGCTAAGTATCTATCTGTATCCTTATTCTTATGAAAAAATTCTCCTCCAAAGTTCTACGGAATATTTGATTGGAAAATTGCGCGTTCGAGATAAAATACCATTCATATACCTTTCTACAAGTATATGAACATTACCTGAATACCTATCTCTATTCTAATAAGTATGAAAACGAGTAGGTAGGTATCTACTTTATTTCATCTTACTTAATTCCTCCAATCTACATTATTCAGCAGAACCTACTTTATTCTGCAAGGTATAAAATCCAGGTAGGTATGAGTCGACGAGTTAAATGTATAAATATAGGTAAAGCAACATTGTTTCAACGATGTTTCTAAAATTAAGTGCACATCTACCGTTCTACTAAACTTAGAAGTTCAGAAGTAGATACCTAATTATGTTACCTGTAGTGTAGATACCCCCGTACTGTAGAAAAATATGCTGCAATCTCTATTCTAATAAGTATGAAAACGAGTAGGTAGGTATCTACTTTATTTCATCTTACTTAATTCCTCCAATCTACATTATTCAGCAAAACCTACTTTATTTTGCAAGGTATAAAAATCCAGGTAGGTATGAGTCGACGAGTTAAATGTACCTATAAATATAGGTAAAGCAACACTGTTTCAACGATGTTTCTAAAATTAGGTGCACATCTACCGTTCTACTGAACTTATAAGTTCAGAAGTAGATACCTTATTATGTACCTGTAATAGATACCCCCGTACTGTAGAAAAATATGCTGCATTTTTACATCAAAATTCTGTATGGAATAAAATGTTCTAAGCGTGCCAATTAGTTCTACATAATATCTAGTTATTATCTAGACTTCCATAATTTGAACTTCTTCAATTAAAAATTTAGCACGTGTTTTCTGATTCTTCAATGGTGCGTAGGTACCTACGTGTTATTGTTTTTACCTTTTGAAAAATACAATGATCAAATACATAGAGGCTCATAAGCTAATAATAAAACAAGAGGCATTTTTTCTTCCTTTCCTTTTAAACTTGGGTAATTTCTCATTCATTTTGTCAGTTTCCTGGGGAAAAAAAATTCCTGGTAAAATATTTCCACCAAGAATTAGGCCAAGTGTGAAATAAGACTGGGGAAACTCACAAACTTATACGACGAACAATAATAAAATTTACACTGTTCTTATTTTTTTAATTGCTACATTTTATAATTCATGGCTCAGCAAAATGATTTGTTTTATTTCCTACCAACAGAGAAAATTTAAGCAAATATTAAGTTTTCCATTATTTTATAATTCATGGCTCAGCAAAATGATTTGTTTTATTTCCTACCAACAGAGAAAATTTAAGCAAATATTAAGTTTTCCATTTTTTCCCTCCTATCGAGTCTCAAATAAATCCTCTTCTAATTTCAGCTGAAACTTTTATGAAAAGCAGTCAGGTGTGAATGATGTTATCCCCTCGTCTATCGAGTCTCAAATAAATCCTCTTCTAATTTCAGCTGAAACTTTTATGAAAAGCAGTCAGGTGTGAATGATGTTATCCCCTCGTCTAGGTATTTAGATTTTAGAAAAAGCTTTATCAAGGATAAAAACTTTGCTGGAGGGGTTGCGGTGGCTTTTGAACACTTTGGTACGGTACTGTCCTATGACAATGATGTGGGACAAAATTGGTTCTGGAGACCATCCCAGAACGTTAAATATATAATTTTATAACTTTTAGAAAAAGCTTTATCAAGGATAAAAACTTTGCTGGAGGGGTTGCGGTGGCTTTTGAACACTTTGGTACGGTACTGTCCTATGACGATGATGTGGGACAAAATTGGTTCTGGAGACCATCCCAGAACGTTAAATATATAATTTTATAACAAAACCTACTGCCCATTGGCCTTGCTATAGCGAAGTACAAATTGTACACCTACATATCAACTGCTAATTAGATGGGGAATCGTTGTTAGGAAAGTCCGAATTATGAGTGTGGCAAAGAAAATATCTGAAACAGCTTCAGTAGGTATGGAAGTCCAGAGAGGAAATTCAGGGAGCGTGTCCAGCATCAATTTTTTTTTACGCCGGGAAAGGATATTATGTAAACAACCTGTGTCGTTGCCATGGTTATAGTATTATTAAAATTATTGTGGCAAAGAAAATATCTGAAACAGCTTCAGTAGGTATGGAAGTCCAGAGAGGAAATTCAGGGAGCGTGTCCAGCATCAATTTTTTTTACGCCGGGAAAGGATATTATGTAAACAACCTGTGGCGTTGCCATGGTTATATTATTATTAAAATTATCAGGTAAACCAGAGTTGCCCAATCTACGCGTGACGCACACCTCATTCCGAAACACTCCAGCCGCCCCTCCAACAAGGGGTTTGTTTGCATTGCTCATGTTTTCCAAACAGGTATAATGGGATACTTTCCCCTGCACTGGTGGATTTTAGACAGTCTCAAATATTTGAACTACCTAATGAAAAGAGCCCCTCATCTCAGCGAGATCAGACAAGGAAATGTGACTGCGCCAAAATGACGGCCAGTGGCGTTCTTGTAGCTGGTCTAACAACCAATGGTGGTCTTGGGACTTGGGGTAGCAACTATAATTAGGTATCTTATCAAAATTGTATAAATACAAAGCAGGGTATGAATGAATGTACGTATCTGCAACAAATAATAGACAGAGCTCGTTATGTGAATATGTGTTACTAGCAACTGAAAGAAGCTCCCCTTGTACGTAACGTAAACGTATGAATTGCAGGATACAGGTAGCACAGGAAAGCAGGTAAAGAAAATATACCCAGACGTTCTTTTGTTCCCGCGTTGAATTTTAAATCAGACTATGAGCAACTGAAAGAAGCTCCCCTTGTACGTAACGTAAACGTATGAATTGCAGGATACAGGTAGCACAGGAAAGCAGGTAAAGAAAATATTCCCAGACGTTCTTTTGTTCCCGCGTTGAATTTTAAATCAGACTATGTTTTTTTCCACCTCCGTTTCAAAAGAGAGGAAGGTTTTATTTCGAGCATAAATATTTGAAAGTTCAATTTTATCTACATAAGACGAAAGTGAGCACATCAGTTCTTCTTGTTCGTGATAAATGAACTTCCGTTATAATGTGATGTAGGAGATAGCTTGCAAGCTTTCAATCCAACTGCATAAATATTTGAAAGTTCAATTTTATCTACATAAGACGAAAGTGAGCACATCAGTTCTTCTTGTTCGTGATAAATGAACTTCCGTTTTAATGTGATGTAGGAGATAGCTTGCAAGCTTTCAATCCAACTTAATACTCACTCCCTCCAAGCTCCTAGAAAACACATTGAACACAGGTTGGTATGCTACTTTGTATTGTACGTAGGTACCTACGTGTTATCTCTCTCTCTCTCTCTCTCTCTCTCTCTCTCTCTCTCTCTCTCTCTCTCTCTCTCTCTCTCTCTCTCTCTCTCTTCAGCCAGGTATCTCCTATACTGGAAATTGGAAAACGAACTAACCAGGATGGAAAAGTGGAAAGATCCTTCAGGAGAACCCTGCCATTTACAAAAAAGCCATCAGGAGAGAAGAAGAAAGTTAGAAAAGGTTAGGTATTATTAGCTTACAATATCTTCAAATTTCTACATTCCTCTCATTAATTTTACCTTCTTTGGCATTTAATTACTACGAATTCTCTACAGATTTTTGTAGCCTCTAAAGTTCACATTTTTTCGCTAATTCCGTTTCTGCCCAAATTCCAAGTCAGTAGGGAAGTTAAATGGGAGACGTACCCATAGGATGGGAAAATGGGGAGTTGTAGGGGAGTAGGTCTTTGTTTTACAGATGACTGGAAGTATTTTATATTTCCGTGAAGAATGGCTTTGCCTTATCTGAGCTGACACTTGTACTTTGTTTTGTTTCTGTGTTTAGAATTCCTCCTCCATTTTCAGCTTAGAACAGAATTCTTCTCTTGCTTATTTTTCGAGAAGAAAAATATTACCGACATAATGTAGTTTTTTTTTTAGCATTTCTATTCTCGGCTGATGGTGAAAGTTTTATTTTTTTTAGACATACTTGAACCGTGGAACATTTGGCCGACATGAAAATGAAATAAATAAAGGAATGAAATCATAAATCCGTACCCTATAGCCTAAAGTTGCCATTATCCATACTATATGCCAGTACGTTTTACTCGTACGTCTTGTCCATACGTTTAACAAATGGAGGAGTTTTGGCGTCTCCACTGATAATATAGTCTTTTAGTACGAATGTATCTTCATTTTGGGCCGCGAGGCCTGTTTAACTGACAGCTGTATTATCAGATAGATATAACTTCCAGCCTAGAAGCTTGAAGGGTAGCGCGTCTGTCTTGCCAGCGCTAGGTCGTGGGTTTGATTCCCGTCCGGGCCGGATTTTATCCTAAACAGATAAGATTCGTTCTCGAAACGGTTGGCTTTCTCCTATCCTGTCCTCATTCTCTCTTCGCTTTAGTAGGTACGAGTATCTACCGAGGTAGTAGGTAGGTAGTAATGGTAAAGAAAATAATTTTGTCGAAATGGAGATCATTTTTGGGCCTTTTTCGATTCGAAAGAAAAAAGCTGAGGACAGAAGTTTTTGACCTACCAAAAGCTCTTTTTGACCTCACCCTGAAAAAGAATGTGGTTTACGCACAAGTCTCAAAAACAGGAGATGGGAATAGAACCCCAAACTCAGGACTCAGGTAAGTCTGTTGACGAAATATCAAAACATTATTCAAGGCAACTCTACAGAATGAAATTTTCATGAGACCCGAAAATTTGTGAGATGTTTACCTGAGCTATAAGAAGGGTTGAAAGACATTCTGACCACATCAGACAGTCGAGTAACAAAGGAGAAGCTTTGAATTCAACGAAATTTTCATTGGGAATTCAAAGTTTTCTTGAATTTTTGCTGGAAATTTACTCTCGAATGGGTTTGTTTGACACAAACAAAGTGTTTGTGTTGCTTTGCTTCTGTGGCTTTCGTCACATTATTTTTCAACCCGAAAATGCCACATTGTTCGATCTATAGGGTAGGTACTCCGGACCTTTTTCTTTTCATTGGAGTATTTTGGTTTTTATACATTATGTTTTTTTTTTTTTTTAATGCTATTTTGACGACCCCAAATAGAATTGGGAAAAGGTAGAGTAGAAGAAGAAGCAGAAGATTTTTTTTATGCTGTTTCCAAAGTTGAAAATGTATCCTGTGACGTCATGGATGACATGTGTTTAAGTTCTCTCATGACTTTCTAATACTTTCTGTCCTCTTCAGGTCCCGCTAATATCTTCTTGAATGGAAGACCTATTATACAATACAATACAATACAATACAATACAATACAATACAATACAATGTTTATTTATTTGGTGTATCTTGCCTTTACTACCCCCTTCTTTACATGGATAAAAGGAAAATGTAACTAACTTGAAATCTGTCTCAATCTCGTATAAGGAATTTTAATTGTTTTAATCATAAATATCGTTCCTCGCTTAATACATTTTGCCAGCCTAGTTAGCTTAGTTGGTAGTGCGTCTGCCTTGTAAGCGCTAGGCCGCGGGTTCGATTCCCGCCCGGGGCGGATTTTATCCTGATGGGATAATGTTCGTTCTCGGACCGGCTGGCTTTCTCCTATCCTGTCTTCCTTCTCTCTTCGATTTTCGGGACGATAAGACCATAGCAGTTACAGTTCCCTCTGTCAAACCTCTTTAAAAAAAATCAATCTCTCCTTTTCTCTCTCTCTCTCTCTCTCTCTCTCTCTCTCTTTCTCTCTCTCTCTCCACCTTCCTCAGTAAAATATTCCCTCTGATGATGATAATAATCTTTTCTAAGTATTTCGCCCAATTTTAGGTATTTTACAGAGTTTTTCAGTCAATTCAGTTCACAGATCAAATTATGTAGGTAGTTGGGTATCAAAAAATAGAAACAACAAAGAGATGCAAGAAGTACAGAAGTATAGTAAGTATCTCCACCTTCCTCAGTAAAATATTCCCTCTGATGATGATAATAATCTTTTCTAAGTATTTCGCCCAATTTTAGGTATTTTACAGAGTTCTTCAGTCAATTCAATTCACAGATCAAATTATGTAGTTGGGTATCAAAAAGTAGAAACAACAAAGAGATGCAAGAAGTACAGAAGTATAGTAAGTAGGGTAAGTGTACCATTTATTCGCCGAGAGCTCAATGGCCCGAGGGTGCAGTTTTGGGGACCATCCTGTTTTTGGATTAAAATATGAATGTCATTTCTATCTGCAGCTTAGGTCTGAATGTCATTTCTATCTGCAGCTTAAGGTCTGAAAGGAGGTCTATTTTAGTTGTTATAGATACATAGAAGCAATTTATTTTATTTCCTCTAAAACAGTTCTGTTCAGTTATTGCAGAGACACTTCTGACACATCGAAATTTTGGACACATCCGTCAAACTGATGCTCTCTCTCTCTCTCTCTCTCTCTCTCTCTCTCTCTCTCTCTCTCTCTCTCTCTCTCTCTCTCTCTCTCTAGCTCTCTGTCGCAGAATAGACGGGGGTGGGACAATTGATTTATAACGAGTTTTATAGCTTTCTCCCCTACCACCCCAACCCACCCATCTCTACCATCAGCTTTAACTGTAGCTTTTTTGCGATACCGCACGAAAATAAATATATATAGTACATTTTTATATACGTATAAAAATATACAAATTAAATATAAATGAAAAAAATCCAAGTGTGACGTTGTACGAGGGTGTAAAGTTTCGTGTCATATATTTTGTTTTTATGACTACAATTTTTGAACAGCACTGGTTCGATAGCGGTTTTTAAGCCCTTTCTTTTGATGAAATTGGATCTTGAAAAAAGTTCGTCCAGTTCAGACTTATGTGGCGTATGGTACAGGTGGGCCAATAAATGGTACGTTTTTGAGGTGGGCGAATAAATGGTACACTTACCCTACCTAAGTACTTACATACTAAGTACAACTTGAAAACGATAGGTATTAACATTGACTATACAATATTGGTACCCCTACCGATACCACAACTGATCTAAGAATACACCCTCCCTCCCTACTTTATCTTGTTATTATTTTTTTCCAATAAAAATATACAAATTAAATATAAATGAAAAAAATCCAAGTGTGACGTTGTACGAGGGTGTAAAGTTTCGTGTCATATATTTTTTTTCCTCGTACATTTGTGCGCTCGTCATGCATAAATCAATTCCCGAAACTAATAATTTAATTTCCAAGAGAGTTTTGGAGGAGTTATGATTTCACAATAAATTCATCAACCGTTTTCAGTTTGGAGGCAGCGTCCCCGCCAGCAGAACTGAAGGAAAGAGTTACCGGAGTAACAGGAGGTTAGGAACAACAGGAGGTTACAAGGTTAGGACTGTCATGAGGTTAGAAGAGGGGAACAGAAACTAATAATTTAATTTCCAAGAGAGTTTTGGAGGAGTTATGATTTCACAATAAATTCATCAACCGTTTTCAGTTTGGAGGCAGCGTTTCCGCCAGCAGGAGTGAAGGAAAGAGTTACCGGAGTAACAGGAGGTTAGGAACAACAGGAGGTTACAAGGTTAGGACTGACATGAGGTTAGAAGAGGGGAACAGGAGCTCACAAGAGGAGGTTGGGAATGAAAGGAGGTTAGAAGAGGAGGAACTGGATAGTTTAAAAGAGGAGAGGACTTTAACATGAACGAGTACTAAGGAAGAAGTTAGAGAAGTAGGTTTTTTTCCTTTTTATTTGTGCAAAAGTTGTTTCTTTTTTTATTCTTTCTTTTCTATCTCGTTTTCCTTTACGTTTGCGGTTCAGTTGATTTCTTCAGATCTATCATGAGCGTTAGACAGTCCCTTTCATGCCCTAGATATGAAAAAAACTATTTTGCTATGTATCTTTTATGGTTTACGAGTCCGGTGTGCTTTCCCCTTCCCGCAAAGAAGGGTCCCTTGAAACTTAGGGGAGAGGACTGTGTAGGATAGGTACCTAAGCGTAGGTGGGTACTTTGGATCTTTAGACGGAGAAGGTCAGAAAATGATGACAAAAGAACCTCAAGAGAGAGGTGAGTAGTAGAGGTTGCAGAGGAGGGATGGTAGGGTTGAAACTTAGAATTGAGGAAAAATCTCCATTCTAATTTCCCTTTTGCAAATACCTAGTTGGATAATATTGGAATTTGGCGTCTCCACTAATTTATAATTCCTTCGTCAACATTTGGCCGACATGAAAATGAAATAAATAAAGGAATGAAATCATAAATCCGTACCCTATAGCCTAAAGTTGCCATTATCCATACTAGGTACTTGAACCGTGGAACATTTGGCCGACATGAAAATGAAATAAATAAAGGAATGAAATCATAAATCCGTACCCTATAGCCTAAAGTTGTCATTATCCATACTAGGTATATGCCAGTACGTTTTACTCTACGTCTTGTCCATACGTTTAACAAATGGAGGAGTTTTGGCGTCTCCACTGATAATGGTCTTTTAGTACGAATGTATCTTCATTTTGGGCCGCGAGGCCTGTTTAACTGACAGCTGTATTATGAAATAGATATAGCTTCCAGCCTAGTAAGCTTGAAGGGTAGCGCGTCTGTCTTGCCAGTGTCGTGGGTTTGATTCCCGTCCGGGGCGGATTTTATCCTAAACAGATAAGATTCGTTCTCGAAACGGTTGGCTTTCTCCTATCCTGTCCTCATTCTCTATTCGCTTTAGTAGGTAACTATCTCCAAAGGCAGTATAGGTAGTAATGGTAAAGAAAATAATTTTGTCGAAATGGAGATCATTTTTGGGCCTTTTTCAATTCGAAAGACAGAAGCTGGTGATGTACTCTTCGTGGAAAAAATGTGTAAATCTCCATTGATATGTTTCGTTCTAGAAATGCCTGTTGAGCCGGATAATCCAACCATTAATAAAATTGATACTTTCCCATGTGAGTTTTCACTAATTGGTTCTTTCCGCTGTATCTTCTCACGATTTGGTACTCCACCATTTACCTAGGTAGATATCTTTTTCGCATGCATTGTATACAGACATAGATATCTACATTTTATTATAATACAAGCATATACCTACCTACCTATTTATTATAGTAATAGGTATGTATCTCTTCGTGGAAAAAATGTGTAAATCCCCATTGATATGTTTCGTTCTAGAAATTCCTGTTGAGCCGGATAATCCAACCATTAATAAAACTGATACTTTCCCATGTGAGTTTTCACGAATTGGTTCTTTCCGCTGTATCTTCTCACGATTTGGTACTCCACCATTTAGGTAGATATCTTTTTCGCATGCATTGTATACAGACATAGATATCTACATTTTATTATAATACATACATATACCTACCTACCTACCTATTTATTATAATAATAGGTATGTACCTTTTCAAATTCTCCACTACTCTTTAGGAGGAGAAATGGATATGTAAAGATTCTCCCAGAGTTGAGTAAACATTATCCCGACTCCATCTCCCTGGATGGCTCCTTACCCAAATATTAAACCTCCCTTCCTTCGACCAACATCTCCTTCCACTCACCCTCCTCCTAAACTGTCAACTGGTGGGGATTTACATGAGTGAGTGCTTTTGTTAAGCAAACATCATTATCAATATTGGACGTCTTTCCATCTTTTTGTAAGCTCGATGTTGATACATTGGTGCTTCAGCAGACTTGTTTATGCATCATTATCAATATTGGACGTCTTTCCATCTTTTTGTAAGCTCGATGTTGATACATTGGTGCTTCAGCAGACTTGTTTATAATATATATGTACCCTCGCAACCCGTTCCACCACAAAGTTGTGATACATTGGTGCTTACACACAAAGTATAGGGTGGTGACCAAGTTGGGGAATAGTGTACTTGATAGTAAAGATTTCAGTGGAAAAATAGAGCTCAATGGCGCGAGGGTGCAGTTTGGGGAGCATCCTGTTATTTTAAAATACCTATGAATGGCATTTTTCCATCTGCTTACTGCTTAGGTCGGTGTAGCAATAGATGACTGATTTTGCTATTTGCGAGTCCCCTTTGAAAGGTATGAAAGGAGGACTATTTTAGTTGTGAGATATTTAGAAGCCATCATTATCAATATTGGACGTCTTTCCATCTTTTTGTAAGCTCGATGTTGATACATTGGTGCTTCAGCAGACTTGTTTATAATATATGTACCCTCGCAACCCGTTCCACCACAAAGTTGTGATACATTGGTGCTTATGCTTACACACGAAGTATAGGGTGATGACCAAGTTGGGGAATCGTGTACGTGTACTTGATAGTACAGATTCTAGTGGGAAGAATAGAGCTCAATGGCCCGAGGGTGCAGTTTTGGGGACCATCCTGTTTTTGGATTAAAATATGAATGTCATTTCTATCTGCAGCTTAGGTCAGTGTAGGGCTGGATTTCTGATTTTGCTAACTGATTGCGAGTCCTCTGTGAAAGGTCTGAAAGGAGGTCTATTTTAGTTGTGAGATATTTAGAATTCGCCTGGCAAACACCTACTTAAACGCAATTGTGCCGTGACATTGTAGATTTCTTTAGAAAATTGCTCTATTTTCACTGAATGGGTGAGGAGTTTCAGATTGTTGTGAAAATACAAGAGTCGAGTGTATTTTATGTTTTGATTTATGATACCAGTGTTTTTTTTTTATGACATTTTTCCTAGTTTTTCCCTCCAACAAAAGTTTCTCTTTTTTTTTAGGAGTAAAAACTTTTATTTATTTTTTATTTATGTATCTATTTTTCTCTGTGATATTTCCAGCGACGAGAGATTTTCCACCCTCTGATAAACATCCAGTCATAATTATCATCAGAGTACCTTACAGAGTTGCGGATGGTGCGTTTTGCAAAGTGATGACCTAATTTTGGTGTTTATATTGTCAAGTAAAAACAACGCTGCAATTTGGTATTGTTGAATAAATGACTTTCTTGACAATCACGTGCTGCTTTTGTGGCCCCACTCAGGTGAGTAGCTGGTTAAAGACTAAAAACCTTTACCTAAAATTTTGTGGTAAACCTTTTCCACATAATTTGGCGAGATAGCATTTAGGGTTTTCCCAAAGTCTCAGAAAACGTTTGTCTGCCACAATTGCCGCCACTATAATATTCGTACCTAACGATTTATTTTACTCTAGTATAGTTGATCTATTTATTATATCTGTGTATTTTGAGACAAAATAAAGAAGAATTGATCTCCACCAATTCTCGTAGTGGAGATGTCATATTTCCTTTCGCCCTTCAACCTCTATCCAAGTTTTGACATCTCCACCAAATCTGATAGTAGAGATATCAGTCATATTTTCTTCTGCTCTCTTCAACCTCTCCCATAACTGGATTTGCTTGAGATTAATAATACAAATGAACATCCTTTAATTCAATTATTTTGTGTCTCTGGGATTCGAACTGCAGTCTTGGTTCTGAATAAAAAACCTTAGCAACTTTACCACAGGGGCTGATAGTTCAATTAGTGAAATAGAAATAGCTTTAGTTTTTAGTGGATTTGTGGTAGTGGTTGAAAAGTTTGAACGTTGAAAGATGAAGGGCATTTGGCATCTCCACTAAGGAAATGGTGGAGATGTCAAAACTCCCAATTATTGTATTCACCTCAATACAAATAAATTGTGAATTCTGAGAATGGAGACAAATGGACCTTGAAAATCAAGGAGAGCACTCAAAAACTTTTTTGATGTTGTCTCGTCTGATAAGATGTTAATAAGGCCCATTTCTATTGGTTTTCCCAGTCTATTTTACAGAATTTACAACTAGTGCGACTTGTGGAAGTCAAATGAACATCCTTTAATTCAATTATTTTGTGTCTCTGGGATTCGAACTGCAGTCTTGGTTGTGAATACAAAACCTTAGCAACTTTACCACAGGGGCTGATAGTTCAAAAGAGTCAAAATATCTAAAAATAATATTTCAAATAGTCACTTTTTGAGATAATGCACATGTGTATTTACCTCTGTAACTCTGTAGACAGAATGAAATTTGTTGTCTCGTCTGATAAGATGTTAATAAGGCCCATTTCTATTGGTTTTCCCAGTCTATTTTACAGAATTTACAACTAGTGCGACTTGTTAAAAAGGTTGGGAATTTGGTGATCTCCACCAATTCTCGTAGTGGAGATGTCATATTTCCTTTCGCCCTTCAACCTCTATCCGAGTGTTGACATCTCCACCAAATCTGTTAGTAGAGATGTCATATTTCCTTCTGCTCTCTTCAACCTCTCCCACTACTGACCTTAGTATGAAGGTGTATATGATGTACTATGTATGCAGGTATATGTTAGGTGTCATGTTATAGCTTAGGGTTTGGTTCTAAAAATATGTATTCACAGAAATTCCATTATTATTATTATTACTATATTATTATAATTCGATTATTATTATTTTTACTACTATTATTTTGAGAGCTCTCAAAAGCGTGGTTTTATGAGAGGCGTATTTGGGGATGGTTGAGGAGATGAGGTGAGAGAGAGAGAGAGAGAGAGAGAGAGAATGGGAGGGAGAGAGAAAAGGCCACTAAAAACTAATAAAATATCCCCAATTCCCCACATCAACTAGGTAATAAAATAAATAGTAAGTAGATAGTTGAGGGGAATCAGCATCACAGCATTATTTGTTAAAATCCACCCTGCATAACAGAAAAGGCAGAAGTGTGCACATTTTGGCAATGCCTACCCGATTGGCTTCATTAAGCAACAATATTGGCTCAGATTGGCTGCAATATCATTGTTTCTATGTACACTCAATTTTCATGGCATTGTTCATTGTCTGCTAATGTTTGCTCAGTCGACAATTTATTGACGTTCCGCAAACGTGAGAATGTGAGAAGTTAGATGATAAATTAGACTATACCTAGGTGATTGTTTAAAAATAAATCGAGCTCCGAATTGAATGTAATAAATACTGCCTATCATTCTCCAAGTACGTACATACGTACACACACTTTTTGAGATAATGCACATGTGTATTTACCTCTGTAACTCTGTAGACAGAATGAAATTTGTTGTCTCGTCTGATAAGATGTTAATAAGGCCCATTTCTATTGGTTTTCCCAGTCTATTTTACAGAATTTACAACTAGTGCGACTTGTGGAAGTTAAAAAGATTGGGAATTCGGTGATCTCCACCAATTCTCGTAGTGGAGATGTCATATTTCCTTTCGCCCTTCAACCTCTATCCGAGTGTTGACATCTCCACCAAATCTGTTAGTAGAGATGTCATATTTCCTTCTGCTCTCTTCAACCTCTCCCACTACTGACCTTATTTTCTGGACACGTTTCTACGATCTCATTTTTCTTCATTATTTGTTCTCTTGTTTGTGTTCCATCAAAACAGATATACACTGTAGTGGACGTTGCTTGACTCCAGCATTCCTTCCTCTCTTTCCGATTTCGGGAGAAGACCTTAGCTTAGAAGTTGAAGTTTCCTCTATCAAAGTTTCCTCTGTCAAACTTTCCTCGAAAAATACAGCCTAGTTAGCTTGGAGGGTCCTACATAAGTACTGATTTTCTTTAATCACGATCGAATAAACTACGGGCTAAAAAATTCCCGGAGGGACGGACCCAGCTTGTTTTTATTTATATCATAGGTAGGTACAATAAATTGAAAAAAAAAAAAAATAAATAAATTGTTTCCCCAAGTATAAATGATGGTTGGATGGAAAAGCTCCTTCAGGAGAACCCTGCCACTAGAAGTTGAAACTTAGAATTGAGGAAAAATCTCCATTCTAATTTCCCTTTTGCAAATACCTAGTTGGATAATATTGGAATTTGGCGTCTCCACGAATTTATAATTCCTTCGTCAATATTGATTTCTTTATCGTTTGGGTAATTTTGCCTTATTGTTTAATGTCTCGTTTACTGTTCAATGTAAAAGTAATCTAGATATGAAAAAAAAACTATTTTGCTATGTATCTTTTATAGTTTACGAGTCCGGTGTGCTTTCCCCTTCCCGCAAAGAAGGGTCCGTTGAAACTTAGAATTGAGGAAAAATATCCATTCTAATTTCCCTTTTGCAAATACCTAGTTGGATAATATTGGAATTTGGCGTCTCCACTAATTTCTTTATCTTTTGGGTAATTTTGCCTTATTGTTTAATGTCTCGTTTACTGTTCAATGTAAAAGTAATCGTAGGTAGGTACCTACTGTCAACCACAGTAAAATCTTCCACTTGTGCTGTAAAGACATAAATTTGTATTCCTCCTCCTCCTCCTCCTCCTCCTCCTCCTCCAGTTTTGGGGCGATTTCATTTCCCGAAAGTGATTATAATTTTTGAAATATCTAAGCATTTAGGTAGGTACTTTTTTTTACTTAGTATATGGCCATGCAGACCAGTTGGAACACTGGTATCTAAAGAGCTCTTTGTTTCCTTTATCCCTGCTGGCAGCTTCTAGGTTTTTTTATTCTTTCATATTTTTTCTCAAGAGAAGTTCAATTTTCATTTCTTTTGATAAGTTTCTTCCTCAAGGGATTCATCATATTATTTTTTAAAAACTTTATCCCTGTATAATGTGCCTTATTACGACATGTATGGAATAACCTTTAACGATATGATGGGAACACGAGGCCGAATTATTGCCAGTATTGTCAAATATTATTTTTTAAAAACTTTATCCCTGTATAATGTGCCTTATTACGACATGTATGGAATAACCTTTAACGATATGATGGGAACACGAGACCAAATTATTGCCAGTATTGTCAACGTTTGCATCGACTATAAATGTTCAACTTCCAGATGTGGGAGTTCTGTCACCTCCACCAAATTTTCTCATAATGCAAGAGATTCAATGTGGTAGAACTAAGGTCGAGTTGTACCATCGTGGATTGTCTCAGGCTCTCAGGATTGAGTTCAATGCGAGGTTGACCTGGCTATTAAGTAGAGGGAAATCCTCTCGTTTCATCTCAATCCCGAGTTTTTAAACCTCAGCAATCCTATCATAATCGGTATGTAGGACTGAGGTAGAACTAAGGTCGAGTTGTACCATCGTGGATTGTCTCAGGCTCTCAGGATTGAGTTCAATGCGAGGTTGACCTGGCTATTAAGTATAGGGGAATCCTCGTTTCATCCCAATCCCGAGTTTTTAAACCTCAGAAATCCTAGCATAATCGGTATGTAGGACTGGCTGGGCAATATTACCGATCAAGAGATAAGGTAGATACGTATTTTGTGTGGATTTTGAAATGGAATTCCTATAGATTATTTATTTTATGCTCCCCACAGGATATAGAGGACTGCCTAGGTCCTAGGATTATACTCCCACAAAATCTCACTCATATCCTCACTCCCATGGTGTTCAAAAAGTGAGGAAGTAAAAATAATGCCTTTTTTTATATTTTTCACGTAAAAATGACACAGCCAAAAAACAACACAGTACAAGAATATTGTTATTATTGTTTTTTTTTCTGTTTATTCATTTTAATTGTTCTTTTCTTTTTTGTTCTCTATCTCATTCGTTCTCCCCATCTCCTGTTAATTAATGCTCTATGGAATTATTCCGCAGGATATGGAGTGAAAATTGTAATTTCCAACAATCAGGTTCTCAGATGAAGGTGGCTGACACTGATTTAGTGGGTATTAGGTAGGAATTTTCTTGGTCCTCTTTGTGAATTCGAATTTTCGACTGGCTCAGAAAGTCAGAACCATAGAAAATGGACATTCGCTCACGAATACGTGGAATTATCTATGGAGGCACCTTACCTACCTACCGGCCATTACCGAAAATATACTTCTATGCCTTAAAAAGTAATAATTCAAGTAATACCTAGGCACCTATCAACCTGTTTTGTTTTTAACATCCTCAATATTACCTAGTACTTTCCCACCTAAGCTGAAAATTGTGCAGATGTTTTTACTTATGAATAAGATATCATTCAACAAAATCAAACTCTTCAAAGTTTGAAGACATTAAATTTTTATTTTATGAATGTTAGTATAGACTTTTTTAAAGTAGGTACCTACCTTCCTACAACACAACGGTTGAATTCTCAGACCGTTCTGTGAACGCCAGGAAGGCAAAACCCAAAATGGGATTTAGCTAAAAATCTCAACAGTTTGTTTTAGTTTTAGCCTCTACGAGTCTACGAGAACCTGAGCTGACTAGCAAAAGCCAAAACTGACACTTTTCGATCCACTGATCTCATAGCTTGAACTTTATCATTAGAAAGTCCCTGACAGGAGAAAGTTGATGATGATTTTTTTTTTTTTTTTTTTTTTTTTTTTTTTTTTTTTGTGGATAGAGGACATGTAGGTATTATTATCAAGCTAGAGGCCATCATTCTCTGTTACAATGAAAATATTTTCCCAGATCATTTTTCGAGTTGTTTTAGTTGGGAGGACTTGGAAGGTAGGAAAAATAAAACGAAGAACTCTGTTATTGTACCCCACTATTACGAGTGGTCCCCGGGCCAAACGTCAAATTAATGTTGTTTTTAACAAAAGCAACAAAAAAAAATTCCGGAGAATTTTTTACGAGTGTTGTCTGCTCTTTTTAACAGACAGGCCATTTTTATCCCGGAACTACAGTCACTAACACAAGGTACCTTGGTTGCTAATTGGTTAACGTTGCTAATTACTGATTAACCACCAAATTGTGACTACTAGGGATTTCCAGAGGGCATAACTGTACCAAAAATAGTATTTCTTGATAATCAGTCGTATGTGTAGTGCCAATCTGTTAATCATTTTACAACTCTTCTTGAATAATTCGAAGAATTCAACAGGATAGTACCTATTATCGTTACCCAAAGTGAAAGATTTTTTTTTCCCCCGAGTAAGCATAATGCAATACCTTCATTTTCCCAGTACTTTGTGTAATATATTCTCGTAGAATAACACCTGCACTGGTGGATTTTAGACAGTCTCAAATATTTGAACTACCTAATGAAAAGAGCCCCTCATCTCAGCGAGATCAGACAAGGAAATATGACTGCGCCAAAATGACGGCCAGTGGCGTTCTTGTAGCTGGTCTAACAACCAAGGGTGGTCTTGAGACTTGGGGTATCATTGTATCAATGATGTAGATCTTGGAAAATTTGTTCTATTCATGAGTACCGTCAAAGTAGGACTTAGGTATAGAATTATAGGCTGTGATATTGAACCTAGGTAGGTACTTGAAGTAGTTATAATTATTATGTACCTCCTTATAATATTTCAAGGTAAGAAAAAATAACTTAAGTACCTACATACCTTCTAACGAGTACTTTGTGTCAAAAATAGACTCGATAATTATAGGGCATTATCAAAGCTTTTAAAAGGTCTTATGAAATTATATTATATAACTTTATATTCGACATTTACATAAGGCTGGTTTGCATAGGTCTGAGTCGTAAAAATTTTATTTCTTCATCAATGGTGCAAATTTTGTCCAGAGAACCATAAAGCCAAAAATCCAAAAAAACTGTTTTTTGGGGGATTTTTTTCACATTTTCTCACACAAAAAAAATGAGCTCTGATCTTGAAATTTGTCGCGACGACCTATGAACTCAAAGCGAGAAAGTTTTAGATAACACTTCATTCGATAATTTAAGACCGATTTTAGCGTCACCTATGTTAAGCTACGCCGAGCAAGGCCAATAAATGGATGGGTGACTTAAAGGCCCAGCTTGTTACTTTTTATACTATTTATACGTACATGTCTCTGAAAACCACGAGAATGGAGCGAAACGAAAAATTCAATTTGCTATTATTTTTTTAATTATTTCTTCCGTTACTTCGTCTCCAAGGAATAAACTCATAACTTTATGGGAACATTTTTTTCCTTTATTTCAGCAGCGTATAAAATTGCTTTACGCACATTCTAAATATTGTTACCATAAATTTGTAAATCTCTCTGCGAGAAGCTAAGGTAGGTAATTTTTAAGGTAGATAAGTTCGGGGATATTTTTTTCACTTTAGGAAAAACATTTGTGGTATAAAGCAAGTTGTGACGTGAGTATAAAAACCACACAAACATACTGGCAGATGACGCGGTGTTTGCTGAAAACAACTTCAGGGATTCCAAGTCGAAGTTTTTTTTTTTTTTCATAAATACTTAGGATAAAATTCCATACCTCGGCTGGGATTGAACCCACGCCCTCCTGTTTACCAGTCGAGCGCTTTGACCACTAGACCACCGAGACAGTTAAGTATCAGCCTTATTGTTCATTTTTGTGCATACATGATACCATATTTAGTAGCTAAAAAAAAGGAAAGTACACTTGCCATACGTCGGCTGGGATTGAACCCACGCCCTCCTGTTTACCAGTCGAGCGCTTTGACCACTAGACCACCGAGACAGATAAGTATCAGCCTTATTGTTCATTTTTGTGCATACATGATACCATACTTAGTAGTTAAAAAAAGGAAAGTACACTTAAAAAATCTGCTAAATTGGGATCCTTCTGGATTGAAAAGCATCTTCCTGGAAGATACTCGCATCGAATCAGCCACATTAAAATGTAAATCCGTTTCTCAGCTACTTAGAGGAGGGAGGAAGGTGCAAGAAACTTGTCGTCGAGAGACTCAAGTGAAAGTTCGCGGCAACTTTCTAATCATATAAGTTTATACTCACATTTTAATCTTTTCTGCTTCCCCTCGGATCCGCCTTGAAAGGAGCATTGTGAGAGCCAATGATTTTTGGAGTAAATAAGACGCCCGCCTTTTGATATCAATGGTTTTGACTCCCCTCTTATTTTGATACCGTTTTTGAATCACCAGAGCTTCTTTTGATACATTACAGATTAGATTTCTAAAGCTCTCCCTTCTCGAAAAAGTAAAAATTCTTGGTAAATATTGACAAACTAAGAGGTACTTATGTAGAGAGATATTTCTGTGGAAATCGTGCAAAAGTTATAGTCATGAATACCTTTTCTAATAGTAATGTTAATGCACAGAGGACTTACAAGCTAAATTCCTGAAACTCAAACCGGTAAAAGTTATTTTCGTTATTTTTTCTCAAGAATCTGTAAGGAGGTTTTAAGGGCGGTGTCATTTCGCCGTTTTTCGTCGGAAAAAATTGTGAAATTTTTCACCTGTTTATTTATTCATTCATTTCATTTTTTCTTCTCACAAAGAGAAAAGTTTGCGTCAAGTTTGTAACAAGGTATCGTGTATCTTGCAGCGTTATAATATGTTATTATTGAATTAAGTTATTTTGTTTTTCCCAGTACAAACTCTGCATACGAGGAACGCGTAAAAAAATCTAAGATATTTTTAGGACTTTTTCGTAAATTTTGGCTCAAAATGCCTAAAATATGACGTTTTTTATGACATTTTAGAAAATTCCGGCGTTTTATGATGTTTTCCCCCAAAAAGCTAAAATATGGCGTTTTAGTATGATATCATGACATTATGACGTTTGAAGGACTCTGCTGATTAACCACGTGTTCCTGGTAAAAAGACCTTTAATTTGATATATAGGTCGACCAGGTTTAAATAAGTCCTTCTATGGGAACAGACAGACAGACACCAGACACCGAAGCGAATACAATAGTCCGTCCCTTATATGTTTAAATAAGTCCTTCTATGGGAACAGACAGACAGACACCGAAGCGAATACAATAGTCCGTCCCTTTTACCTTTTATTATTACTATTGTAATTTAATAAAGGAAGGACGGACTAAAAAGTTAGCTTTTAAAACTGATAAAGCCAGGTGTCTGACAAAACCAGGCTGTGCTGCGTTTGGTTTGGTAAACAGAAAGCGAATACAATAGTCCGTCCCTTATACCTTTTATTATTACTATTGTAATTTAATAAAGGAAGGACGGACTAAAAAGTTAGCTTTTAAACTGATAAAGCCAGGTGTCTGACAAAACCAGGCTGCGCTGCGTTTGGTTTAGAACGCGTAAGTATTTTAATTAAATTTGAATTGAAATTTTATTTAAACTGAAAAGTGTAAATCATTAATTTCAGCAGCGCTAGGTTCTTGTTAGTCAACAGAAATTTCCAAAGAAAATGCTGCAGACTACAGACTGCTGCATGAAGAATGCTCGTGGTTTAAGGAACATTATATACTTTATACTTCCAACACAGGACTCAAAAGTCTCTTCACTCTCACAGTCTAAAGGTCTAAACAATAAACAAGGTCTTACATATTTGATTTGTAAAATAATTCACAATGGTTTGGTTTGGTAAACAGAACTAGACTGTAAAGAACCTCAATTGGACGGTAAACAATGCTCAGACACTGTAATTCCTTTCTGGTACTCGGGATAAAATTGTCTTTCCTCTTGTTCTTTTTCCATTTTTGTTTCGTCAAAAAGTAAAGTTTTTTATTAACTGGAAAAACAAACACGATGAGGTACCTACCTAGGTAGTTTAGAACTAAACTTTAGTTTTCAAGAGGAAACCCCTTCTGAATAAATTTAAAGTTTCTCAAACCCTACCTACTTCTACATCGGAATGAAAACTGAAAAAGTCATCAAAATAGTAAGTATCTAAGTACTTACATACTAAGTACAACTTGAAAACGATAGGTATTAACATTGACTATACAATATTGGTACCCCTACCGATCCCACAACTGATCTATGAATACACCCTCCCTCCCTACTTTATCTTGTTATTATTTTTTTCCTCCCCTTCTGAATAAATTTAAAGTTTCTCAAACCCTACCTACTTCTACATCGGAATGAAAACTGAAAAAGTCATCAAAATTACCTACCTACCTTTTCCTTTTCTTTTTCCTGTGGTTTTTCTCTGTTAATTAATTAAACATTGAAAGAATAGCAGAAATATTACAATAGAAGTGGGGAAAAAATAAGTGCACTTTCTGATCAAGTAGGTAGGTAGTAGAAAACTGTGTAGAACATTAGAAATACATACAGAGGTACCTACAGAATGAAGAGTGAAACTTTTGTGTGAACTCCTTATATTTAATGTAGTTATGCAATGCGCAAAATAAATTTACCTGATAAAAAAAAAGGGAACTAGGTAGGTAGGTAAAAAAATAAAATTATTCCAGAGGTTGACAATGTTGACGTGGTAAAATGACTAAACCACAGTACATGACACAGTGGTTTCAAAGTTTCAATGGTCGATATAAATAATAATAATAAAAGATCGATACATACCTACCTAAGTAATATTATCAACATTTTATGGTCACCTACCCAGGTACCTACATGATACCTAGGTACATATTGTTGATTAATTTATTCTACACTTTATTTTCAATTTTTGAATAATTGGGTATCTAGGTACCTAGTACAATTTTACACACCTATCTACGAGTATAACTATTAAAAATGCCAATAATTCTTTGATTCACTCATGTTCGCAAAATCCATGCATGTTCGCACGATATTATTTCCATGCAACTTCTAATAAATTCCGAACAAATAAAAAACTAATCGCAGCTAAGGTAAACATAGGTATAGCTATTCTCAGCAAAATTTCAACTTTGGCAATTAAATTGTAAAAAGTTCGCACGGAAAGTTTTTAATATTTTCACACTTCAAACTATTTTCTTTTTATACCCGGAACCAGTGGAGTAGATTGCGGAAATCCGGGAACAAGTGGTTCAAGAACTTTAACATGAATAGTTCTTTTGGTATAGAATGTTGTGAATATTACATCTCAGCAAAATTTCAACTTTGGCAATTAAATTGTAAAAAGTTCGCACGGAAAGTTTTTAATATTTTCACACTTCAAACTATTTTCTTTATACCCCGAACCAGTGGAGTAGATTGCGGAAATCCGGGAACAAGTGGTTCAAGAACTTTAACATGAATAGTTCTTTTGGTAGAATGTTGTGAATATAACATGTAGGTACCTACCTAAATACTATAAACTTTACGAGCATAATGTAGTTTCACATTCAATTGATATGGTTACTGTTGATTAAAGTTCTCATTTTTAACTACCTACATAGGTACATAACTCTTTTTTATTGCCTTAAATTTATTTTCTTGTGCCTATAAATGCAAATAACTCGTATGTGTTTAGGTAATTGGGTAAAACCTCATTGTTATTTGAAATGATAGGCAGTTTTTTGTATAAGTTTAAAATTGGCTCATGTGAAATTAATAGTGTAATAAAAAGTTACATCTAAGGAATATCTAATCAATTATCCCCATGAGAATGAATGCAATCCAAACTCAAACTCAGGAACTATAAACAGGACCCAGTTCACTACTTCGAGACTGAATCTTCTGTATCTTAAGTGAATTTTTTTTGCAATCCAAACTCAAACTCAGGAACTATAAACAGGACCCAGTTCACTACTTCGAGACTGAATCTTCTGTATCTTAAGTGAATTTTTTAAATGAAACTTAGAACAAATCAATTTTTTTTTCATGTCGGAAATTGCTTCTAAGGAAAATTAAGTTATTTCGCTGAAGTAGAACAAAGTGTACTACAAAGCTGGCAACATGAGGTAAGCAGTACCACTTATACAAGACCAATGCAAAGTTCCAAAGTAGTTTGAACAAAAGCAAAAGGCAATAAGACCTTGACTTTTGGCTCTCATTATTGTTTCACTACAAATTTTCATTAGTAAAATGGTTTCAAGTTGAATTTGTAAGCAGTACCACTTATACAAGACCAATGCAAAGTTCCAAAGTAGTTTGAACAAAAGCAAAAGGCAATAAGACCTTGACTTTTGGCTTTCATTATTGTTTCATTACAAATTTTCATTAGTAAAATGGTTTCAAGTTGAATTGATCTCAAGGGCAAGCAATTTTTATCTAGGTAAGTACATACACATAATTATATAGAAACAGAAATTATTCCAAAAAAAGACGGATCCAGAAAAATATTCTTTAAAATGTACTTTATATACTTAATGTACTTTTTTCAAGAGGTTTTGTAGAGTGAACTCTAACTGCTAATGCTTATCGTCCACAAAGCAAAGAGAGAAGGAAGACGGGATAAGAGAAAGCCAGCCTTTCAGAGAATAAACCTTATCCGTTCAGGGTAAAATCCGCGCCGGGCGGGAATCGAACCCGCGACCTAGCGCTTACAACGCAGACGTGCTACCCTCCAAGCTAAAAATAGTTTATTTTGGTTTTTTAGTAGATTTAAAAATTGGCCATTAAAGGATTACAGTATTTCCCCCTAACTTCGCCCCTCTGAAAAATATTAAGTTTAGTTTTTAGGACGGGATTAGAACTATTAATCATAAGGATACATATTTCCTCAGCGTATTAATTAACCGTTCTTTTCCTGGGGAAATTGCAGGAAACTTGGACAATGAGATGTTGTGACCGAAACGTTTTTCCTCTCAGGAGAATTTACAAGTGAAGACGAAAAACGACACATTTTCGTTAATGGACGTTTTTGCTCGTTCTCGCTAAAACTAAATTCATGGACTGTCGGTTTGTTAGTGCTTACCTAATACTGTCCGGTTAGGGTTTGGCTGTTGGTAAAACATTCATTGATCACCATTCATGCCCAGAATTTAACTGGAGAATGTTTAGAGGTCTTCTGGAAAATTCTACATCAAGCTTCTTAATCTTAATTAGCACCTGGTAGTGGAAACGAGGTTTTGACAAATCGATATTTTTTATTCCTACATAATATGTATGCTTATGTACTGTAGCAAAACACGTGGGTTGATTTGCTCCTAGTTTTTAGTCCGTCCTTCCTTCATTATTACAATAGTAATAAAAAGGTATAAGGGACGGACAATTGTATTCGCTTCGGTGTCGTCTGTCGGTCGGTCTGTCGGTCTGTCTGTCGGTCGGTCTGTCTGTCTGTCCCCATAGAAGGACTTATCCAAACCTGGTCGACCTATATATCAAATTAAAGGTCTTTTTACCAGGAACACGAAAATGGTGGTGCAAATTTTGTCCAGAAAACCATAAAGTCCCCCAAGATCAGATGCCATCTACATAATGAATGCGGCCCGCGGCCAACCTTTTAAAAGGTCCAATGCGGCCCGCGGTCACTTTGAGTTTGTGCACCCCTGCTTTAGACCTTCAAGTATTAGGAGAAATAAGGGCCGAGGGGAAGCTGTAAAGGGGCAATAAGGGCCGTGAGGGGAAATTGTAAAGAGGCAATAAATCTAGCGTATCTTTTTCTCGGTTTGGCATTACAATAATTTTTGCTGACATTGTTATGCGGGTATGAAAGCTTTGAACGCTGAGATAGCGTCATCTATGTTAAGCTACGCCGAGCAAGGCCAATAAATGGATGGGTGACTTGAACATTATATTGGGAATAAAGCAAAAAAACTATCGAAAACTATCGATAGTTTTTTTGAAAACTATCGATAACTATCGATGGCGCCGACTATCGATAGTTCTCCTCCTCTATGCTGTTCCAATTCCTACCGTAAAATCCTTCAAATGCCAAACTCTAATCAGTAGGTTGAAAAGACAAAGGAAAAGGTCAAAGATGATAATTTCGACCATTTTGAGCCTGGTCCACCAATATACGATAATATATGGAAAACTGTGAAGGCACAGGATATGCTAAGTACATTACATCAGTGCCACACACTATGAAGAATTGAAGATGCTATATGTATAGTATCTTGTATGATGGGATAGGAAGAGAATGAAAGAGAATGGGAGGGAGCATGAAGGATCCTGCTAATCTGTCCATAGAAAGATATGAGCTAACAAATAGGAAGGCACACAATGCGAAGGGAAAGATTAAAAGGGTCAGCAGGAATTGAGGGAGACATGCACGGAGATAAGAGACCCTTCTACGAAGCTGACAACGAACAAAGGCAAGGGGTTAAAATCTACTCAAAAAGATTGTTTATCTCATATGAAAAATGCAAAACGAACGCGTAAGTATTTTAATTAAATTTGAATTGAAATTTTATTTAAACTGAAAAGTGTAAATCATTAATTTCAGCAGCGCTAGGTTCTCGTTAGTCAACAGAAATTTCTAAAGAAAATGCTGCAGACTACAGACTGCTGCATGAAGAATGCTCGTGGTTTAAGGAACATTATCTACTTTATACTTCCAACACAGGACTCAAAAGACTCTTCAGTCTCACAATTTAAAGGTCTAAACAATAAACAAGGTCTTACATATCTAATTTGTAAAATAATTCACAATTCTAAAGAAAATGCTGCAGACTACAGACTGCTGCATGAAGAATGCTCGTGGTTAAGGAACATTATCTACTTTATACTTCCAACACAGGACTCAAAAGACTCTTCAGTCTCACAATCTAAAGGTCTAAACAATAAACAAGGTCTTACATATCTAATTTGTAAAATAATTCACAATTTTTGAGTATGATTTCTTGATAATTAGTCGTATGTGTAGTGCCAATCTGTTAATCATTTTACAACTCTTTTTGAATAATTCGAAGAATTCAACAGGATATAGTACCTATTATCGTTACCCAAAGTGAAAGATTTTTTTCCCCGAGTAAGCATAATGCAATACCTTCATTTTCCCAGTACTTTGTGTAATATATTCTCGTAGAATAACATTTTTTTTTTCCTTCCTTCTTTTTTTATTATTATTACATTTAATTCAATTTGCTATTATTTTTTTAATTATTTCTTCCGTTACTTCGTCTCCAAGGAATAAACTCATAACTTTATGGGAACATTTTTTTTCCTTCATTTCAGCAGCGTATAAAATTGCTTTACGCACATTCTAAATATTGTTACCATAAATTTGTGAATCTCTCTGCGAGAAGCTAAGGTAGGTAAGTTCGGGGATATTTTTTTCACTTTGGGAAAAACATTTATGGTATAAAGCAAGTTGTGAAGTGAGTATAAAAACCACACAAACATAAGTACTGGTAGATGACGCGGTGTTTGCTGAAAACAACTTCAGGGATTCCAAGTCGAAGTTTCCGCAAGTATAAATGATGGTTGGATAGAAGAGCTCCTTCAGGAGAACCCTGCCACTAGAAATGATGTTTTATTTGGGTAGGTATATTGTTTTCTAGTGCTGTAGAGAGTGGAGAGTCATTAAAACGTTTCCCAAACGAATAAACAGCACATAAAATCGTTTAGAAGTGTTATTAGTGTATTTTTGTTGAACAATTTCTGTTATATCTGTTAATGTTAAGCTACGCAGGGTGTGTGCTGTAAGGGTAGATAGGAACAGTAGGAGAACTCGGGGTGTGCATGGAATAGTTTTTATTTCCAACTGCGACAGGATTTGCATTAACGTTCCCTTTCCTAAGGGTGAATTGTTTGATTTTACAAAAATGCTAGTTACTGACTGAAGTTTAAACAAAACTTGCAAAATTGGTACAAATTACCTTCCAACCTTTCTGAAGGGGACTTCAAAAAACAATAATATTGAATTAAAATAAAGTAATTTGATTTCATTCGAGTGTCTTCCTTCAACCATCAGATCAGAAACCAACACTTGGACGATGCAGTGATTTTATGAGTGACTCAAATGTCACATGTGTCAAATTTTACCACAAAATCTGCCGATTCACCCTTCATGACATGACTCACAAGCGCAAGGATCACAAGAAACTGAAACGTTCATGAGTCACAGCATATCTTTGATGTGGTTACTGGTTCGTTCCTAGGTTCGGGCATTCTAGTCAGTAATTTGATTTCAATCGAGTGTCTTCCTTCAACCATCAGATCAGAAACCAACACTTGGACGATGCAGTGATTTTATGAGTGACTCAAATATCACATGTGTCAAATTTTACCACAAAATCTGCCTATTCACCCTTCATGACATGACTCACAAGCGCAAGGATCACAAGAAACTGAAACGTTCATGAGTCACAGTCACAGCATATCTTTGATGTGGTTACTGGTTCGGTCCTAGGTTTGGGCATTCTAGTATGTATTTTCGCTCAATTTCATGGGTATCTAATTATGCATATTTTATTCTAGCTTTCGAAATACCCCTCAGATTTGGATTTTTCCCAACTTTTTACATAGGAATCGACCATTTATTTATAATTTTTACCCATTTGCAACTCCTCCATTAAAATAAAGGAATCTGATTTCAATCGAGTGTCTTCCTTCAACCATCAGATCAGAAACCAACACTTGGACGATGCAGTGATTTTATGAGTGACTCATATATCACATGTGTCAAATTTTACCACAAAATCTGCCGATTCACCCTTCATGACATGACTCACAAGCGCAAGGATCACAAGGAACTGAAACATTCATGAGTCACAGCATATCTTTGATGTGGTTTGTGGTTACTGGTTCGGTCCTAGGTTCGGGCATTCTAGTATGTATTTTCGCTCAATTTCATGGGTATCTAATTATGCATATTTTATTCTAGCTTTCGAAATACTTCTCCTCTGGAAATTTCATATTTTTCAATGACAAAAGGCATGCATCGATTGCATCGACTGGGGACAAAAGGCTGAATCGAAGTTCAAATACAACTCTTGAGGCACAGGGTTACCAAACAATTCACCAACACCCCGAAGCTCCCCTATCGGGCTGAAATTCAATTAAAATTGGAACAATGCGTTTCTCCCTCCGTGTTCATTTTATTTTAATTCTCTCAAAATCAACGGAAGGCCCCGGGGGCTATAATTCTATAACTTGATAACAGTTAAAACACACGTTACTTTGAATGTTTCATAAGTTACATAATACATATGTGCACATAATTATATTTATAGGGTAAGTGTACCATTTATTCGCCCACCTAAAAAACGTACCATTTATTGGCCCACCTGCCCACATTTATTTTTCTAATTTTTGTTTTTATGACTACAATTTTTGAATAGCACTGGTTCGCTAGCAGTCTTTAAGCCCTTTCTTTTGATGAAATTGGATCTTGAAAAAGTTCGTCCAGTTTAGACTTATGTGGTGTATGATACAGGTGGGCCAATAAATGGTACGTTTTTTAGGTGGGCGAATAAATGGTACACTTACCCTACTTGTGCTACACTGAACTGTGTACTTCCACTACTTCCACAGGAAAATTCTTAGGCGAAATCCACCTGACTTTGGATGGTTATTTCCGGAAAAATAGCACTTTGACTTTATGCCCTCCTCTTTCTCCTTTACTTCCTCTTCCTCCTCCTCCTCCTCCTCCTCCTCCTCCTCCTCCTCTTTTTTTATTTATTTATT
>NW_007379168.1:0-69276 GCF_000475195.1 Diaphorina citri | reverse complement strand
AACCATATGTGTCAGGTAAGAAAATTAGGAATGAATAGAATATACTTTATTCATCCTGCTGGGATAGGACTGAAAAGTCCCTTTACCTCCGTAGTCTAACCAAGGTTATATTTTGACATTTTATGGGTATTTGAGGAAAGAGAATATATTATGTTTCCGTCATTTTACGTCACCTGTAGGTATCTGGGAAAAAATCAATATTAGAAGTTGAGTTAGGTAATTTAAAACTGAAGCTTAACTCCATACACAAAAAAGCTCACTCTGTCACTCTATTGAAGCTTAGGTAGGTGTAGGGGCAAACAGCCCCAAAAGATGGCTTATAGGAATCTACGAATTTAAAACTGAAACTACATTTGTTTTTGTCATTCTCACTTTCAGAATGGTGGTACCTGTGTGGATGGTATCAATGACTATACCTGCAAGTGTGAAGGCGACTTCGTGGGTAAATTCTGTGAGATAGCCCCGTTCGTGGCTATGATGTACCCTCAGACTTCCCCCTGTCAACATCACGACTGCAAGAACGGAATCTGTTTCCAACCTCAGGGATCGAACGACTACCTTTGCAAATGTGCGCCGGGCTATTCAGGTAAGGAGTCCCTATTGCAGCAGACAACAAAGGCATGATTGGCGGAACATTAGTTAACACATAGGCACTAGAAGGCTCCTCTCATCCACCTCTTACTCGCATAAACCTCACAAGCCTTAGTATGTCCATAAACCTCACAAGCCTTAGTATGTCCATAAACCTCACAAGCCTTAGTATGTCCATAAACCTCACAAGCCTTAGTATGTCCATAAACCTCACAAGCCTTAGTATGTCCATAAACCTCACAAGCCTTAGTATGTCCATAAACCTCACAAGCCTTAGTATGTCCATAAACCTCACAAGCCTTAGTATGTCCATAAACCTCACAAGCCTTAGTATGTCCATAAACCTCACAAGCCTTAGTATGTCCATAAACCTCACAAGCCTTAGTATGTCCATAAACCTCACAAGCCTTAGTATGTCCATAAACCTCACAAGCCTTAGTATGTCCATAAACCTCACAAGCCTTAGTATGTCCATAAACCTCACAAGCCTTAGTATGTCCATAAACCTCACAAGCCTTAGTATGTCCATAAACCTCACAAGCCTTAGTATGTCCATAAACCTCACAAGCCTTAGTATGTCCATAAACCTCACAAGCCTTAGTATGTCCATAAACCTCACAAGCCTTAGTATGTCCATAAACCTCACAAGCCTTAGTATGTCCATAAACCTCACAAGCCTTAGTATGTCCATAAACCTCACAAGCCTTAGTATGTCCATAAACCTCACAAGCCTTAGTATGTCCATAAACCTCACAAGCCTTAGTATGTCCATAAACCTCACAAGCCTTAGTATGTCCATAAACCTCACAAGCCTTAGTATGTCCATAAACCTCACAAGCCTTAGTATGTCCATAAACCTCACAAGCCTTAGTATGTCCATAAACCTCACAAGCCTTAGTATGTCCATAAACCTCACAAGCCTTAGTATGTCCATAAACCTCACAAGCCTTAGTATGTCCATAAACCTCACAAGCCTTAGTATGTCCATAAACCTCACAAGCCTTAGTATGTCCATAAACCTCACAAGCCTTAGTATGTCCATAAACCTCACAAGCCTTAGTATGTCCATAAACCTCACAAGCCTTAGTATGTCCATAAACCTCACAAGCCTTAGTATGTCCATAAACCTCACAAGCCTTAGTATGTCCATAAACCTCACAAGCCTTAGTATGTCCATAAACCTCACAAGCCTTAGTATGTCCATAAACCTCACAAGCCTTAGTATGTCCATAAACCTCACAAGCCTTAGTATGTCCATAAACCTCACAAGCCTTAGTATGTCCATAAACCTCACAAGCCTTAGTATGTCCATAAACCTCACAAGCCTTAGTATGTCCATAAACCTCACAAGCCTTAGTATGTCCATAAACCTCACAAGCCTTAGTATGTCCATAAACCTCACAAGCCTTAGTATGTCCATAAACCTCACAAGCCTTAGTATGTCCATAAACCTCACAAGCCTTAGTATGTCCATAAACCTCACAAGCCTTAGTATGTCCATAAACCTCACAAGCCTTAGTATGTCCATAAACCTCACAAGCCTTAGTATGTCCATAAACCTCACAAGCCTTAGTATGTCCATAAACCTCACAAGCCTTAGTATGTCCATAAACCTCACAAGCCTTAGTATGTCCATAAACCTCACAAGCCTTAGTATGTCCATAAACCTCACAAGCCTTAGTATGTCCATAAACCTCACAAGCCTTAGTATGTCCATAAACCTCACAAGCCTTAGTATGTCCATAAACCTCACAAGCCTTAGTATGTCCATAAACCTCACAAGCCTTAGTATGTCCATAAACCTCACAAGCCTTAGTATGTCCATAAACCTCACAAGCCTTAGTATGTCCATAAACCTCACAAGCCTTAGTATGTCCATAAACCTCACAAGCCTTAGTATGTCCATAAACCTCACAAGCCTTAGTATGTCCATAAACCTCACAAGCCTTAGTATGTCCATAAACCTCACAAGCCTTAGTATGTCCATAAACCTCACAAGCCTTAGTATGTCCATAAACCTCACAAGCCTTAGTATGTCCATAAACCTCACAAGCCTTAGTATGTCCATAAACCTCACAAGCCTTAGTATGTCCATAAACCTCACAAGCCTTAGTATGTCCATAAACCTCACAAGCCTTAGTATGTCCATAAACCTCACAAGCCTTAGTATGTCCATAAACCTCACAAGCCTTAGTATGTCCATAAACCTCACAAGCCTTAGTATGTCCATAAACCTCACAAGCCTTAGTATGTCCATAAACCTCACAAGCCTTAGTATGTCCATAAACCTCACAAGCCTTAGTATGTCCATAAACCTCACAAGCCTTAGTATGTCCATAAACCTCACAAGCCTTAGTATGTCCATAAACCTCACAAGCCTTAGTATGTCCATAAACCTCACAAGCCTTAGTATGTCCATAAACCTCACAAGCCTTAGTATGTCCATAAACCTCACAAGCCTTAGTATGTCCATAAACCTCACAAGCCTTAGTATGTCCATAAACCTCACAAGCCTTAGTATGTCCATAAACCTCACAAGCCTTAGTATGTCCATAAACCTCACAAGCCTTAGTATGTCCATAAACCTCACAAGCCTTAGTATGTCCATAAACCTCACAAGCCTTAGTATGTCCATAAACCTCACAAGCCTTAGTATGTCCATAAACCTCACAAGCCTTAGTATGTCCATAAACCTCACAAGCCTTAGTATGTCCATAAACCTCACAAGCCTTAGTATGTCCATAAACCTCACAAGCCTTAGTATGTCCATAAACCTCACAAGCCTTAGTATGTCCATAAACCTCACAAGCCTTAGTATGTCCATAAACCTCACAAGCCTTAGTATGTCCATAAACCTCACAAGCCTTAGTATGTCCATAAACCTCACAAGCCTTAGTATGTCCATAAACCTCACAAGCCTTAGTATGTCCATAAACCTCACAAGCCTTAGTATGTCCATAAACCTCACAAGCCTTAGTATGTCCATAAACCTCACAAGCCTTAGTATGTCCATAAACCTCACAAGCCTTAGTATGTCCATAAACCTCACAAGCCTTAGTATGTCCATAAACCTCACAAGCCTTAGTATGTCCATAAACCTCACAAGCCTTAGTATGTCCATAAACCTCACAAGCCTTAGTATGTCCATAAACCTCACAAGCCTTAGTATGTCCATAAACCTCACAAGCCTTAGTATGTCCATAAACCTCACAAGCCTTAGTATGTCCATAAACCTCACAAGCCTTAGTATGTCCATAAACCTCACAAGCCTTAGTATGTCCATAAACCTCACAAGCCTTAGTATGTCCATAAACCTCACAAGCCTTAGTATGTCCATAAACCTCACAAGCCTTAGTATGTCCATAAACCTCACAAGCCTTAGTATGTCCATAAACCTCACAAGCCTTAGTATGTCCATAAACCTCACAAGCCTTAGTATGTCCATAAACCTCACAAGCCTTAGTATGTCCATAAACCTCACAAGCCTTAGTATGTCCATAAACCTCACAAGCCTTAGTATGTCCATAAACCTCACAAGTTTTAAAGAGGTAAGAATTTTTCCAATCCAATCTATTCTATTCCTCAGGTGTGGAAGAGTTCCGTACGCGCTACGCAGGTGACTGCCTCATCGATGCCGCATGTCCATCCGGTTGTTCTTGTGATGGAACCCGGGTAGATTGTTCCCAACGTGGCCTCAAGGAGATCCCCAAGGACATTCCCCTGTACACCACAGAGCTGATCCTGAACGATAACGAGATTGGCAAGATCAAATCAGACGGTCTGTTTGGACGACTGCCCAATTTGATCAAGCTGGACCTGCGCCGAAATCAAGTGACTGGGATCGAGGACAATGCCTTCGAGGGTGCCTCGAAATTGGCCGAATTGTAAGTTGAATCTTATTGATGACTTTAGGATTGGGGAAAATTCACACACCCATAAAGAAAGTCTATCATCTAATAATACCTGGGGCTATAGTAATACCTGCACGAAAAAAGGTCATTACGACAGCATTTTTTTTTTTTTTTTTTTTTTTTTTTTTTTTTAATGTTCACCCGAAAAGGCCGTTTTAAACAAATACCTACTATCTAAACTCCTCATATACGCGTACGTAAACAAATACTACCTATCTAACCTCGTTTGCTCGTACATAACTTGTGTAATATGTAGTACCTATGTCGTACGCAATAGTGCCAGCCAAATAAAGGAAAGAAAACAAGCTGGGCCCGTCCCTCGGGGAATTTTTTAGCCCGTAGTTTATTCGATCGTTGGTTCTCTGGACAAAATTTGCACCACCACTTTTCGCATCTAACCTCGTTTGCTCGTACATAACTTGTGTAATGTGTAGTACCTATGTCGTACGCAATAGTGCCAGTCAAATAAAGGAAAGAAAACAAGCTGGGCCCGTCCCTCAGGGAATTTTTCAGCTCGTAGTTTATTCGATCATTGTTAAAGGAAATTAGTACCTACTCGTATGCACCTACCTAATTTGTTTAATGTTCAGTTCATTATTATCATTAATTTGATTTTTAATTTTACTTTCATGTAATGATTTAAAATCAAGACTAGAGCCCGTTCTCTCTTTATTCCTTTTAATGTTTAAGTCACTCATCCATTTATTGGCCTTGCTCGGCGTAGCTTAACATAGATAACGCTAAAACCGGTCTTAAATTAACGACTGAATGTTATCTAAAACTTTCTCGCTTTGAGTTCATAGGTCGTCGCGACCAATTTCAAGATCAGAGCTTATTTGTGTGAGAAAATGTGAAAAAAAATCCCCCAAAAACCATTTTTTCTGGTTTATTGGCTTTTTGGTTCTCTGGACAAAATTTGCACCACCACTTTTCGCGTTCCTGGTAAAAAGACCTTTAATTTGATATATAGGTCGACCAGGTTTGGATAAGTCCTTCTATGGGGACAGACAGACCGACCGACCGACCGACAGACTGACAGACACCGAAGCGAATACAATAGTCCGCCCCTATACCTTTTCTGTAAACTAGTACCTATTACATCATTTCTGAAAAGTTTCAGCGGGGTTAAAAAGGTCAAATACTAATGGAAGATTTTCTCTCGTTGTTTAAAATGTTTGCAAAAATCGAACTAACCTTTGTGTATCTGTTATTTATGAAATAAATAAATAAAGAATTGAATTGAGCTGGACATAACATAATAAAGAGACACTCAAAATAAATGCTTTTCGTGTAGTTTGTCTGTGTCAATGTACAAATTGATGCCTCTCCTCATTACTCAATTCCAATTTTTCTTTGTACTCTCCCCCTAGGTGAGAATGACCAAGGCTGTCTAGGTGACAACTACTGCCCACCCAAGTGCACCTGCACCGGTACTATTGTTCGGTGTAGTCGCGCCAAACTGACGGAAATCCCGCGCGGCATTCCGCCAGAAACCTCGGAGCTATATTTGGACGTGAATGAAATTCAGACCATCCAGGCGAACCGACTCAGTCAGAGTGCTCTTCTACGATGGACGGGCAGGGGAGTGCTACATTGCCGTCGAACTGTTTAGCAGTCGAATCCGCGTGTCCTACTATGTCGGAAATTATCCTGTGTCTACTATGTACAGGTAAGTGGGATAGACTGTGTAGACTTTCATTATTATTACGAGTTTCATAGCCCACAGCTACCTACAGCATTTATTGGCAGGAAATTGACAAAATTAAACGAGATTGTAAGTTTCACTCACTAGATTGTAAGATTGAGTCATTAGTCATTAGAATTACTAGATTGTAAGTTTCACTCACTAGATTGTAAGATTGAGTCATTAGTCATTAGAATTACTAGATTGTAAAACATCCATAGAATCTGATTTGACTAATCCATTGTCTCCGGTTTGATTCACAGCTACGAGATCATCTCAGACGGCAAGTACCACACGGTCGAGATGTTAGCCATCGGGAAGACCTTCACGCTGCCCTTTTTCTATCCGTTCTCCTTTCTATTCCTCTATTTCTCTCCCTCGTTCTATCCTTTCTCCTAATATCTTCTCCATAATTCTCCCTCCTTCTACATTTTCTCCTCTCTGTTCCTCTATCTATATATGTATCTTTCCCTCATTTTTTTCCCTTTTTCCTTTCTACTCCTCTATTTTTCTCGCTCCTTCTCCCATCACCCTTTCTTCCGTTTCTTCTACCCTCTTCCTTCCGTTCTGATTTCTCACCTCTTTGAGATATATATCGTTCTCTTCCCCTTTCTATCAACTCTGTTTCTCTTCTACTCTTGATGACATGTCTTCGTTGATGTACTTTCACACTGATGTTTGAAGTTTCCTTTGATAGCAGCAGTCAAGTATAACATATTTATTACAGTTATGTTGTTAGTATATCTCATATGTATATGTGTTGACCTTATTACCTTGTAATATTATCCTCTCTACTGCTTTTCCTAACCATTACCAACCACTACATCACTGAGTTTGGTAGAGAGTCTGAAGGACGGTGGGACACGAGAGACCACTTCGTGGTTCCAATCAAATTCTAGTCATGAAATTTAATGCAATCCGAGGAATGACATACATAATATTTTATCACAAACATTGACAACTCACAATAAAATTAGAAGCTGAATCTCTTGAGTCTTAATTACAGGCAGGTTAACAGATTAGGTTAGGAATCTTAAGATCAACTGATAAATCCTGGTTTGAGCCTTCGTCGGGCTGTCACAGGCAACATACCGACCTGCTTTCTACAGCAATATTGTCTTTTATATCTCAGGGTTGACAATGTTGCCTTTTTGTTGTTGTTGTTTTAGCGGCTCTAAGCTGACAATCTAAATAAAGCACTACTTATACTTATATTTTAGCTTTTGACGAACGAGGTGGTGGCAGAATAGTGCCAGGAGAGTGGAAGTATGGGAGATAAATACCTAACTTTCACCGTAAGAGAAGATGACATCAGGAGAAAAATGGACTGATTTTCTTCTTCGTCTCTCTCCCTCTCACTCTCCCTCTCTTACTCTCTTTCCTTCTCTCTTCCTCCCTCTTTCCTTATTTCCTGTCTCTTCTTTCCCTTCCTCCCCCTCTTCTTCCTCTTTCTTAAGTCTCTCTCTCCCTCTTTTCTCTCTTTCTCCTTTCTCCCTCTTCCGTCTCTCCATCTTTTCTTTTTTTCGTCATTTATCAAAAAGTCTGCTTGAATTCATCTGCTAGGCTATTGTTTCTTCTTTTTTTCGATTTTTATGTCTTGATGTGACCTATTAAGCTATCTATTAATCATTGAACGAGTGCGTGGATCTACACATACGTTAATCGAGGGACAAGACTCTGGGAGTAAAGGGACTTCTCAGTCGAATTCTGGCACTATAATTATGGGTAATTTTGAATATATTTGCCAACTTCCGTCAAAAATTGAACAGTCAAACAGGAACAAAAACACAAAACAAATGAACTTAATACAAAATGTTGAGCTAAAATTTGAAAGAAACAAGCACTTGTTTCTTTCAAATAACTCTAACGTCTCTAACCCATTTCTTCCGTTTCACAGAGACTTGAGCAACAACCAGATCGGTTTCCTATCCAACTTCACCTTCTCGCCCCTGTCCAAACTATCTCAACTTATCCTGAGCTACAACAAGCTCCAATGTATCGACCGTGATGCTCTAGCCGGGCTTAAATCCCTGCGTATCATCTCCCTACATGGCAACGATATATCGATGATCCCGGAAGGCGCGTTCGCGGATCTGCACGCTATTACTCACCTGGCCATCGGTGGTAATCCGCTGTACTGTGACTGTGGCCTGGCCTGGCTGTCGGAGTGGGTGAAACGAGATTACGTTGAGCCAGGTAAGTTGTTGTTGTTGTTTTAGCGGCTCTAAGCTGACAATCTAAATAAAGCACTACTTATACTTATATTTTAGCTTTTGACGAACGAGGTGGTGGCAGAATAGTGCCAGGAGAGTAAGTATTTTATGATTTGATTTTGACTAATTTCTTTCCCCTGTGCCCAGGTATCGCGCGTTGTACCGAGCCTGCCTCGATGCGGGACAAACTCCTGTTGACCGCCCCTGCCTCCTCGTTCCAATGCAAGGAAAAAGTTAGCGATGAGATCCTCTCCAAGTGTAACGCCTGTTACAAGTCCCCATGCACCAACCAGGGGGTCTGTGAGCCCCTACCGGAGAGGCAGTACCAGTGTAGGTGCACCCCTGGATATCATGGGCAACATTGCGAGTTCATGATAGACGCCTGCTATGGGAATCCTTGTCGAAATTCCGGCACCTGCAAGCTCCTGGAGGAAGGCAGATTCAAGTAAGTGAATGTTCCCCCGCTCTCAATAGAACATCTCCTCCCTCCCTCCCCCAATCAGTAAGCAGGAGTTAAGTTGTTCCTAGCGAAGGTTGAAGAGATGCAATTAATTAAGGGTAAAGGAGAGTTCCATGTTTTAACAGTTTTAGGATCTCACTCATTCTATATTAACCCGATTTCTGGTCGACTGTTTTCAGCTATTTCTTGTTAATATAGCCCTTCCAGCGCTTCGAACTCTTGACGTTCGGGCGTCTCCCGCCACCTTTGATATGAATTCGATTTCTTGTTGACTGTTTTCAGCTGTGAATGTGCCCCAGGCTACACAGGAGATCGCTGTGAGATCAATATTGATGACTGTTTGAGTCACAAGTGTGAGAACAATGCTACGTGTGTGGATCTGATTCAGGCTTACGAGTGTCGTTGTGCGCCGGGATTTCAAGGTAAAGTCCATTAACTTTATATGAAGTGTATGAACTTTATAACTTTGTATTTATTTTATGAAATGCCACTTGCGACACTGAACATAAAGATTTGAAAAGACTGTAAAGATAGGACATTCTTGAAAGAACAAGGCAGGAAGAAAGCTCTAAATTGTCAGAGTCTGGCCTACAGTAAAGGGGGGAAATGAAGCTCGAGGGGCGCTGGCTAACTGCGCCCCTAACAAGAGCCAACATGTGTGTTCGAAAAAAATTCCGTCTTGATCGGGGTTCGAAGCACCTCCGGCAGTGTTCTTAATCACGACTGTTGTTTCCCCCCCACGGCTGAGTCAGTACTCTCTACCACTCAGCCACAGAGGTGAGTGATTCTAAATAGATTGTTTTCTTATCCCCCTCAGGCGAGTTCTGTCAGACCAAGACGCCCTTTTGTGCCGGCGAATACAACCCGTGTCGAAATGGCGCTCGGTGTTTGGATCATTTCAGCCATTATACTTGTGAATGCACTCCTGGCTTTAGTGGTGTTAATTGTACTGTGAACGTGGACGACTGTGTCAACCATATGTGTCAGGTAAGAAAATTAGGAATGAATAGAATATACTTTATTCATCCTGCTGGGATAGGACTGAAAAGTTCCTTTACCTCCGCAGTCTAACCAAGCATATATTTTGACATTTTATGG
The DNA here is from genome assembly GCF_000475195.1 of Diaphorina citri. NCBI lineage: Eukaryota > Metazoa > Arthropoda > Insecta > Hemiptera > Psyllidae > Diaphorina > Diaphorina citri. The sequence continues at coordinate 59,319 of NW_007379168.1, read as the reverse complement.
GTAATTGAGGAAAGAGAATATATTATGTTTCCGTAATTTTACGTCACCTGTAGGTATCTGGGAAAAAAATCAATATTAGAAGTTGAGTTAGGTAATTTTACGTAACTTAAAACTGAAGCTTAACTCCCTACACAAAAAAGCCCACTCTGAGGCTTAGGTAGGTGCAGTAGGGGCAAACAGCCCCAAAAGATGGCTTATAGGAATCTACAAATTTAAAACTGAGAAACTACGTTTGTTTTTGTCATTCTCATTTTCAGAATGGTGGTACCTGTGTGGATGGTATCAATGACTACACCTGCAAGTGTGAAGGCGACTTCGTGGGTAAATTCTGTGAGATAGCCCCGTTCGTGGCTATGATGTACCCTCAGACTTCCCCCTGTCAACATCACGACTGCAAGAACGGAATCTGTTTCCAACCTCAGGGATCGAACGACTACCTTTGCAAATGTGCGCCGGGCTATTCAGGTAAGGAGTCCCTATTGCAGCAGACAACAAAGGCATGATTGGCGGAACATTAGTTAACACATAGGCACTAGAAGGCTCCTCTCATCCACCTCTTACTCGCCTTTGCAAATGTGCGCCGGGCTATTCAGGTAAGGAGTCCCTATTGCAGCAGACAACAAAGGCATGATTGGCGGAACATTAGTTAACATATACAGAGACACTAGAAGGCTCCTCTCATCCACCTCTTACTCGCATAAACCTCACAAGCCTTAGTATGTCCGGAAAAGCTAGCAGCACCCACTTTGGCATTATGTAATGTAATGTAGTGACCACTACGCCATGAGAGCTCACCACTTTGGCATTATAGGAAATTTTAGTCTTAGCTGACAGTATAAGAGTCTTAGCTAACCTAACCTTAAATGAATCTTAGCTGACAGTATAAGTAAACGAGTCTTAGCTGACAGTATAAGTAAATGAGTCTTAGCTGAGAGTATAAGTAAATGAGTCTTAGCTGACAGTATAAGTAAATGAGTCTTAGCTGACAGGATAAGTAAATGAGTCTTAGCTGACAGAGGTCAATTCTTCATGTGAGTCTGGAAAAATTTGTGTGAACACCACGAGGTTCAATTTTATACAGAGTTGTTCGTCAGAAAGTTCACTAGAGGTTCCTTTTTTCGTCTACAGACGCCTTCAAAGTGTAGCAATTTGAATGTATCCATATAAATACAGTGCCAAGATAAGGCTTAAATAAATATATACGAGTAATTCCTCGATTTATTTCTCTCTCAGGCAAGCGGTGCGAGTATCTCACCAGTCTCAGTTTCATGCATTTACCGAATAAATGAATAGAAATGCAACTCTTCAAAGTACGAGTAGGTACCTATTTTGCAACTTTCACGTAGTTTAGTTTCACTATGTTCCAAGAAAAGTTGCTTCGATTTTCCTTTTTTTTTTCGGAAACAGCAATTTCTGGATTGGTTTTAAGATATTTTCGTGGGTTCGTTACCGATGCATCTTTACTCTAACCGTCCCTTTTTTTACCTAAACGAACAAGAACTTCGTAAAACGTACCTCTTTGAATAGAAGTTCCCTTGTTCGCTCTACAGTGGGTTAGGGTGATAGGATACCTCACAGCTAGGGTACATAGATACGTCACTTTAAACGTCTCTCATAAGCAACTCTGTGTTGGGCAATACACAATTTTCTCATTTATTGTGGAGGGGCCTCCGATTATATAGTTTTTACATACATAGGTAAATAGTATTTTTTTGTGTTATATAAAAAACAAATTTCTGTATACAACTTTTGTACATTTGTACTTTTTATTAATTTTATGTTTGTTATTTTACATACATTTTTCATGACAACTTTTTCTTTCTATTTTGTTCTGCAGCCGATTTGTTTTTGTCCGTGAGTTGATTTTATTTCTTTAGGGTGACATTATTTAATTATCTTTCAGTTGGGTTTATATGCCGAGTTTGGTTTGGAGGTAGTACCTCCTCTTTCCGAGGTAACTATCTCAATCATCATCAATTATATCAATCCTGGGATTGGTCGGTAGCTCTCCACGCTTCTCTATCTGACGCCTTCCTCTTCATCATCGTGTAAGATCGTTGTGAAAACTGAAAAAGCTCTCTCTGCTCTAGCACAAATTCACGATTTGATTGATTTTCGATAGTTTGAGAAGGGTGCAATAGTCCTACATCTACATACTGGACTCTGCACATGCACACAGTAATTTCGATTGAAATGTCCCCCATTTAAATGTAATGGGAGCCCCCCATTGATTGTCACAGGAAAGTTCCCCAAATCCTCATTTATTTGAGAATTTGACCACATAATAATAGAGCTCTAAGGGTTAGGTGGTAGAGAACCCCTCCGGCGTTAACCTTGCCAAGTTCCACTCAAGAGTCTTGAAGGACTTTCTTTTTTTTTTACTCACCTCGTTCACGCTCAGAGGGATGTACTTTTTCAAGGAGTGAGAGATGTGCAGTGCCTCCAATGAACAAGAATAAAATAGTGCATCGTCCACAAAGGGATTTAGGCTCTAGGGACCTCAAAACGTGTTTTGGCACTAAAAACTGACCATTGAAAATTTGACCCGATTACATTACTTTCCTTCCTAATATAGGATAAGAAAAGTAAAAACTCCTTTTTGGAGGATTAAAAAATCTCCCATTAGTGAAATCTCTCATGAAGTCATGGGTGAAACCCTTATAGAGTGTTCCCACTACGCACTACACGATTTTTTTCTAAACGACAAGTGGAAACAGTCCTTTAGTCCCGCTGGCAATTAAAAGCAAATTATAATATTATATCAGTGTAAATAGAAAGAGCTATAATCAAACATGTCACGCTACAGAAATATATTTCTTAGTAGCGCTGTCAAACGGTTTTGACTTGGCGGGACGGAGTATTACACTCCTTAATTACACTTTGAAAAACTAAACGACAAGTGGAAACAGTCCTTTAGTCCCGCTGGCAATTAAAAGCAAATTATAATATTATATCAGTGTAAATAGAAAGAGCTATGATCAAACATGTCACGCTACAGAAATATATTTCTTAGTAGCGCTGTCAAACGGTTTTGACTTGGCGGGGCGGAGTATTACACTCCTTAATTACACTTTGAAAATTTGGCATTTTTCCTGAAGGTTACTAATAAGTAGGTCAAATCCAGGCTGTTTTCTGACAGACAGTAGAAAGGGCGAAGAAAACAGTAGGTAAATTCTGGAGGAAATAGACTGACTTACTTAAAGTTATGACATCTCTCTGGTGATTAAAAAAAAAATGATAAAGAGAACTGTAACAGAGGTCTTATCATACCAAAATCGAAGAGAGAAGGAATACAAGAAAGGAGTAAGCCAGCCGTTCTGAGAACGAACCTTATCTGTTTAGGATAAAGTTTGTCCGGGCAGAAATTGAACCTGAGTGTTAGTGCTTACAAAGTAGGTGTGTTTCCAATATTATTATAATTGTAATATTTGTGCTTTATTAATTATTAAATGTTGACATAATATGAGTAGCCCAATATACTTGGACTAGCTTACCAAGTCTTCAATCATGTACCTATTTTATTTGGCATTTCTTATCCTTCCCCCCTCAGCGGATTTCGGCGTCTCTGCCAAGAACAAGATGACCCTTCAGAAGCACAACACATTCATTGGAACTCCCTACTGGATGGCGCCCGAAGTAGTCCTCTGTGAAACCTTCCGGGACAATCCCTACGATTTCAAGGTAAGAATATTTGATTTTTATTATTTTAGTGATTTTTTTCCCTTGCTAAAGAAATAGCAAAGGTTGAGTGCAAAGGGCATCCATTCGTAAAATTTGTAGCCAAAACCAAATGTCAGCCCACAGCAATCACCCTAGTTAGAACTGATTGAGAGGCTGACGAAAAAAGGCGAAGAAGAAAAGGACTCTCAGCTGTTTGAAAAATTTCTACCAAAGAGAATCAAATCAAAACAACAAAACCATACGGAACTTCTATGGGTTGTGTTTCTTGTTTCTTGACAAGTCTAGTGTCTGGAGTGTTGTCTGCCAAATTTTTAAATCTAATTAATTTTTTCTCATTAATGAAGAAGAAGAAGAAGATTATTTTTGTGATTTATTATTGCTTTTCTTTTCTCTTTCCACACGATTTTTTTCCCGAACGACAAGTGGGAACGGGCTCTAACCTATTGATTTTTTTCCAAGTTACCTATTGTTTAAATTTAAACTTTAAATCCTTTCGTCTTTTCCCTCAGGTGGACATATGGTCCTACAAAAAGGAGCACATATTGAAGATGAGCTGGAGAGATAAAGCGAAATTTAAAGAACTGGATAGGCCAGTTAGATTGGAAGCTAGCACCTCGTTAGCTTGGAAGGTAGCACGCCTACCTTGAAAGCGTTAGGCCGCGGGTTTGATTCCCGCCCGGGGAGAACGTTATCCAAATAGGTAAGGTTCGTTCTTTCCTATCCTGTCCTTCTTGTTTCTTTGATTTCGGGACGATAAGACTACCGATAAGTTTCCTCTATCAACCTATCCTGTCTTCCTTCTCTCTTCGATTTCGGGACGATAAGACTACAGTTCCCTCTATCAAACCTTTTAAAAAAATAAATGAAAAAAATCACAGTTTGAAAATGGGATGGAGAGATAAAGAGGACTTTGAAAAAATGTGATAGACGGAAATGGAGAGGTGAAATACTACATATGTAGAAATGGAATTGGGGGAAGATGTGTTAGATTAAAAGAAGATTGACATCCACAGAATCTGATTTGACTAATCCATTGTCTCCGGTTTGATTCACAGCTACGAGATCATCTCAGACGGCAAGTACCACACGGTAGAGATGTTAGCCATCGGGAAGACCTTCACGCTAAGGGTGGATCATGGTAACTCCCGATCTATCACTAACGAGGGATCTACCGAACATTTACGCCTGCATTCCCCCATGTACGTGGGAGGCGTACCATTAGACCCTGTAGGCATGGAGGCGTTCACACATTGGCATCTGAGAAACCTGACCAGCTTCAATGGTAAGTTGAGAATTGACCGAATGAAAGAGGTCGAAGTTTTAACCTTTACTTATAGGGTTGAGAAGTATAATACATGTAGATGCCTAATTTTATTAGGAACCTTCTTATAAATAGAGCATCATAAAATTCATGTAGTTATGCCATATAAATTTCATTTTGATTGCCCTTCACCATCAGGTTTAATACTAAAATCATCACTAAGGTAAAATACAACAACTCATAAGTAAACTTAAACTTAGTTTAAAATCATATGACAAATTAATTTTATTAATATTTTGCTCTAATAAAAATAATTATTTCTCATGAAAACCCGTGTTTAACTTTTTATAACCTGTTAAATAAAATATTATGATGTATAAAATAGATTATCTCTTTGTTCTGTTATCTTTTTTCGTAAGGAGCAACCTTTTCAGGAAGGTAGGCAATTCAACCTGATTCTCAATGTGACCTCCCTAGGAAGATCCTAGTCAACGCCCTACGGCAGAACAATTGCTCAAGGTAAGAAAGCAACCGGGAAGTGCCGTCGAAAACAGTAGTTATAATTGTATGCTGTGTCGTTTTGGCAACCCAAACTTTGGACAGTCTGTCAATAAATTTTATTTATTGTTTCTCTTTCTATATTTTTCAAATACTTTCAAACAATGAATGAGTGAATGAATTTGCTTGATAAAAAAGAATAACATAGTGTTAATTGTCGGTTTTATTAGACTCGTGTGGTCTGTGTCGTAGCTTGCCCATCCCGTAGTGTGTTTCTCATCAGATGGACAAGAAGAAACATAATACTTCCAATTTAGTTCAACACGAAAACACCAGAAAGTGACCCGTTATAATATTTTTGTAATCGAAATACGAATGCATTTATTTTTGAAATGGAATCCGGGACTTTTTGCTTTCAGGCAAGTATCTTACCATGCGAAAGTTAGGTAAATAACAGTAAGAAAACATTTGTGTTTCCTTTATTCTTATGAGTCTTATTATTGTGTGCTGCAGCATTTATTTATAGTTCATATTTTTATATTGTATTTGCCTATTTGCCTACATCATTTTATGTACCTATTGTCAGGTTGTCTTTGAATTTCTATTGAGATGTTAGATTAATAAAGTTGGTCGAGTTGTAAACATACAAGTACACTTTCAGAAAATTTCGAAAATTACAGTCTACAGACTCCTTCTGTCCTCCATTGGATGAACATATTTCCTTCTTTCCTTTGTAGTTTGATAAATCTGAAGATTAGTTTGTTTTCCAAAACTTGAGGGCAAATCTTCTTTTACAGAAGGGAATATAACTCTAGGTGTGTTTTGAATAAAGTTTCAAGGTCTGCAGTGAGATTTAAGTATTTGCATATAGATATGTATTTAATTAAAGCTATTCTTCATCTGTAATAATCAATTAATTATTTAAGTACCTATCTACTTATGTGGCATTATTACAAACAGTAAAGTCAATAGATTTCCAAGTTCGTCAACATTAAAATTTCTCTAAATAATTACCCCTCCCTGGTTTACATCTATGATTTCTTTTTGATAGGAAAAGTGCTGATTGCAAAACCTTGAAATGAAATAGATGAATAGACAAAGTAGAAAATAGTGTAAATTATCACAGCCAGATAAGTAGATAATGTATAGTGTATGAGAGCATGTTTGTCTAACACACCTTACTGTGTGTGAAGTATCTAATTACTTGATAATGTATAAATAGATAGGTACAGATACTTAAATAGATAAGGTGTAGCAGTATTACCATTAGTAGATCAGTACATTATACCAATGCTCTGTTTACAACCAGTTACTAGAATCCTTGTCGAAATTCCGGCACCTGCAAGCTCCTGGAGGAAGGCAGATTCAAGTAAGTGAATGTTCCCCCGCTCTCAATAGAACATCTCCTCCCTCCCTCCCCCAATCAGTAAGCAGGAGTTAAGTTGTTCCTAGCGAAGTTTGAAGAGATGCAATTAATTAAGGGTAAAGGAGAGTTCCATATTTTAACAGTTTTAGGATCTGACTCATTCTATATTAACCGATTTCTGGTCGACTGTTTTTAGCTATTTCTTATAGCCCTTCCAGCGCTTCGAACTCTTGATGTTCTCTTCGAACCTTTGATATTAACCCGATTTCTGGTCGACTGTTTTCACCTATTTCTCTTGACGTTCGGGCGTCTCCCGCCACCTTTGAGATTTACAAAAAGGAGCACATATTGAAGATGAGCTGGAGAGATAAAGCGAAATTTAAAGAACTGGATAGGCCAGTTAGATTGGAAGCTAGCATCTCGTTAGCTTGGAAGGTAGCACGCCTACCTTGAAAGCGTTAGGCCGCGGGTTTGATTCCCGCCCGGGGAAAACTTTATCCAAATAGTTAAGGTTCGTTCTCTCCTATCCTGTCTTCCTTCTCTCTTCGATTTCGGGACGATAGGATTACACTACAGTTCCCTCTATCAAACCTCTTAAAAAAAATAAATGAAAAAAATCACAGTTTGAAAATGGGATGGAGAGATAAGGAGGACTTTGAAAAAATGTGATAGACGGAAATGGAGAGGTGAAATACTAGTAATACTACATATGTATGTAGAAATGGAATTGGGGGAAGATGTGTTAGATTAAAAGAAGATTGACATCCATATGTGTGTTGGATTCAAACTGATGATGTTATCTCGCAGGAAATAGTGGCAAAGTTTTCATCGCCAGAGCTTCGTGTAGGTAATATCTGTTCTGAAGTTTATAGCGAGTAGGTACACACCAATTACTTATACTGCCTGAACTTCTTCTGTTAAATAGCAGAAATGTTATACTCTACTCGTACTGAGACATTTTGCTGAAAGGATATCAAACTTTTTTCAAAGTTCAAATTCAAAACTCAGCTTTGATCTCTATCTCACAAGTCTCGAGAAGAAAAAAATTATCTTTCTTTTTATTTTTATATTTTTATTTTTTATACCTCTATCGTAATACTTTAATGTTAAATCAAAAATTATTTACCCAAATACTCTTAGATTTAGTGCATGTTGCATGAGTATAGATTCATATTCTACTATAGATTTCTAATATTCTTTAATACATAATATTACTAGCATAGATTTGAAGTCACCTTTTGGATTTTGCTTCTGGTTTCAAATTCGAACGCGAGATATATAGGTAACTAGGTATTACTTCGACAGGTAGTACATAGTTGGACAACATTAAACAGAAAAGACCATCCATAAGGGAAATCACTTTATGGATGGTTCTTTTGTGCTTAATTCTGTCCAGTTATTTACAATCATTTATCGTTCCTCAAAAAACCGATGTCCAAAAGGTGATGGAAATTTTATTTTATTTAAAACGTATAAACTAAAAGGGTTAAATAATAGTCATATAAAGCACCGATCTATTCAATGAAGCATGGGTATTACTAAATTCGTCACTATTACTAGCCTAACATATGAATGGTTGAGCAATGGGATGGTAGCTGAAAATGTGTTTGCCAAAACTCACTCGCATTTTAATGAGCTGATTCGTTATTGTGTTGTTGGGAAGTATTGTGTCTCTTATCGCCCATCTGACGAGGGACATACTAAGGGATTGGCATGCTACGACACAGACCACATGAGTCTAATGTAGCTGTTTTTTCCTTGCTACGAAATAAAAACGGTAGTGAAACACTCATCTTTTTTTAAAATCCAAAAGGGCATATTTGAACTCGAAATTTTTGCAAACATTTTGGTGAGGTGTGATTGGGAAAGCGCTATTTACCAAAAACGTGCCGGGAGGCGCGCGAACGACAAGGGTCCGAAGCACCGACCAACCTTTATTTTACAACTTTCCTCGTCGATTCCATTTCTCAATGATCTTCATGTCCGCATTACTGAATGGTTGGTCCATGAAGTCAAGAATAGTCCCAAGTCCAGTACAAATCCTTATTATATAGAGCATTAATGCCAAGTAAAACGTTGCGCTAATTATTTGTTCGATGAGATCTTGGAACAAATAGGGTAAGCTTCGAGAGGATCTTAGAGTGACATTTAGAAAATTTGGTAATATAATCACAAGGAACGTGAAATGGCGGACACCAACTTTCAGGTTTTGCAACACGTTCTTCATTCTGCTTTCAGATTTATTTTTTGCGCGGAAAAACAACATTGTTTTCAGGGTCATGTAACAATGAAGTGATGGATTCTGCATCGTGATAATGGGTTTTAAGAAACAATTCTATGAGAAAAGAGAAAAATAAAATCCACCAATTTTAAACTAAGAAAAGAACTTTTTAAATTAATAATAGAACACTTCCACTGATGTGTTCGAATCCGGATTTAAATGACAGATCCAATTCATATGAATAAAACCTATTAAGGACGCGTGGTGGATTTTTAACTGTTCCCTCCCTTAAGACTACAGTCTACTCTACTGCTGTTATAATAATTAATGCTAATTATAAGACTCTCAGATACTCCCCTCCCTCCCTGGACAAAATCCTGGCTATGGCCCTTGTTAAGGCCCGTTCCAACTTGTGAGTTTCATCCGATTTTTTCCCCCCGAATGTCTTTCACTAATTGGAGAATTTTTAATGGTCCAAAAAGGAGTTTTTAATGATCCAAACGGGAGCTCTAAAAATTCCTTTTTGGATCATTAAAAATCTGGTGTGAACATCACACGACTTTCCTTATCCTATTGAATGATGCTTATTTGGGTGTTCTTGTTCTTATACCCTAAAATTTTATAATATCTCTAACCGTTTAGTCGGTATAGCTGAAAACCGCCAAAAAACGGTCGAAAACCGCCAAAAAGCGGTCAAGATACCGCTAACCGCAGCACCTATATCTCAACCAAAAGTTTCGTGTCGAATCCTTGTCACATTTTGAGTTGCATCCTTGTCACATTTGTGAAGTACATACCAAATTTCAAATCTCTAGCTCCTCAACCAAACGTTTTGTGTTGCATTCTTGTCACATTTGTGAACTACATACCAAATTTCAAGTCTCTAGCTTATACCTCGCAGCACCTATCTCAACCAAACGTTTTGAGTTGCATCCTTGTCACATTTGTAAACTCCATACTAAATTTCAAGTCTCTAGCTCATACCGTCTGCCCGAGATATTGTTAAATTACACCAAAAACCGCCAAAAAGCGGTAAAATGCCGCCAACCGTTGCACCGATCTTAACCAAAAGCTCTTACCGTTCTCGAGATATTTTGTTTTCTGTTCCAAATGTATTTAATTTTCAATAACTTGCACTATAATAGTGTTCTTTCACCTTGCCCTTCGCTTATATCCAATTTATCCAATTTTCCACCTTGAAAACCATGACGTAGAATATTTCAGCTTTGTTTATTTTTTCCTTGAACAAATTGATTTCGAGGTTAACAATATAAACCTATTTCATTTGGGCTTGATTTGCTTTCTGTCAGGCTTAAGGTTCATTTCCACTTGTCGTGAGTTTCATCCAATTTTCTCCGATTTCTTTCACTACACACGACACGATTTTTTTTTCGAAGGGCAAGTGGGAACGGACCTTTCGTAAAGCAATGTGCTGTGTTATGTTAACACTATTGTCATTGTAATTCTCGTGTTAAATCTATTGGTTGTGCTCACTCCGTGTCGTTGTTGGTTACAGGAGCATCGTTCCTCGCAGCTGGCTCCCCTGGACTTGGACAATGTGGAAGATGATACTGGCTCTGTCAGAAGTGATTCTTCTGAACTCAAGAGTAAGTATCCCCAAGGTCCTGGGTTTGATTCCCGGAAGAAAGTCACAAGTATTCTCGTATAAAGGGAGGTGTAATAATGTGTGGTCTGTGTTCGAACTCGAAACTCAGATTTTGTGACATAATAACACAAAGAAACTGCATTTTGTCCTTTTAGTTACATAATATGTCACTAAGAGGACAAAAAATCAATAAATAAGCATTTACGGTCGAAAATTTTGCCATGATTTCTCTGTTTTCTAAATGTAACCGCAATTTTATGAACTTTTATATGGAGCCCCGATTTTATTAATTACCCTTGGTCCCAATTAGTTCATAAAATCGGGGTTCTACTGTATGACTATTATTCTTACTACTATTCTCCTATCTCTCCCCCTCTTACAGCAATACCGGAATCCAAAGAGAAAGAAGGCAAGCGTGAAGCGAGTGCAGCCTCAGAATCTGAAGAGTCGGACCGGAAGAAAGCCAGAGTTGAAACCGAAGACCAGGCCTCGAACCCAGTCCCTGTCAAACCCGCGCATTCTGAGTCTAGTACAACAACCGCTGCTAGCGAGTCTTCTGGGGAGAAGAAAAATGTAAGTATTTACTGGGGCCTAATTTCTTACGAAACTTCTCGAGGGAAAAAATCCTGTTTTAAAGAAAGCATAATATGAGCTTGGATGGTAGTACTCCTGCCTTGTAAGCGCTAGGTTGTGGGTCGCAGTGACATGTAGGCATTTAATTTCCAAATAAACCATAATTTTTGAAGTTCTGTAAAATATCAATACCTGTTTGGTTCTCCTTCGCAGTGACATTGGGCTTAAATAGCCTATGACCAACTTATCTTCTTCTAGTGATCTAGTGCCTATCTGTTAACGAATGTTGGCAATCGTTCTGACAATCATGAATTTGTTGATTGCTGCTTTGAAGAGTCGAAGGAGTGTCACCTGCGCGGTCTAGTTCCCGATCAGATACAGGTATGAATAAAGTGTACTGTAGACCTCGATTAAATACAGGTATGATTAGCAGGAATTTTAATCGTGTTAAGCATAAATGCTCAAAGCTCTCAAATGTTCTCCGCTTAATATACTACGCTAAATTTTCTGACTTGACTTTGACTCGAACCACCAACTAACCTCTGGCAATTTGGGGCGTTAAAAAGGTACCGGGCAGGCTACATTCCAAGCTAACTAGGCTTACAAAATGAAATTTTGCAATTCTAAAAACAAAAAAAATGTCATGTTCTCAGATTCTTCCAACACTCCTTTTCCCATCTATCTTTCCCCGTAGGATACATTTGAGGGGACTCCTCTTATACCAATACCAATTTAACATTTGTTTCCACTTGTTTTACAGACGCCAATCCGAAAATCTCCCGACGGGCTGGAGCGCCGCCTGTCGCACGACAAAGGTCCCGCCCCTCCCCCTCCCTCCATTGCCGGGGTCACACCCAAGGCCACGCCCACACCTACTTCTAGCCAATCAGAGCCACGAATCAAAGCCCCGCCTAGCGAAGAGAGAAATAGGCTCGAGGAACGGCCTCACCATGAAAGACTAGAAGAGGAACCTTCAGAGATGGAGTCCCATGAAAGACTCAAAGAGGGTCCTTCGAATGAGAGACTTGAACGACCTTCAAATGAAAGGCTGATTGAAGAGTCACCAAGTGAAAGAGAAAGACCTTCAAACGAAAGACTTGTTGAGGGACGACCTTCAAACGAAAGACTTGTTGAAGAGCGACCTTCAAACGAAAGACTTGTTGAAGATCGACCTTCAAATGAAAGACTAGTGGATGCCCCTTCAGTCGAAAGCCATCGGACTGAAGACAGACCTTCCACTCTTGAAATTCACAAAATTCACAAACCTTCCAATGAAGATACGGTCCTTCGAATGAGAGACTTGAACGACCTTCAAATGAAAGGCTGATTGAAGAGTCACCAAGTGAAAGAGAAAGACCTTCAAACGAAATACTTGTTGAGGAACGACCTTCAAACAAAAGACTTGTTGAAGAGCGACCTTCAAATGAAAGACTAGTGGATGCCCCTTCAGTCGAAAGCCATCGGACTGAAGACAGACCTTCCACTCTTGAAATTCACAAACCTTCCACTGAAGATAGAAATCACAAACCTTCCAATGAAGATAGAGGGGATTTGTCCCAAGTGAGAGATTTCGATTCCTCGCAAGTGAGAGATTTTGGAGTAAGCAATGTGAGAGTAAACGAGGTGAATGAAGCGATGCGAAGTGCCATGTTGGAGAAGGAGAGGGAGAATCAATTGAGGAAGAAAAATAGTGATAGCTCGGTGGATTCCAATTGTAATAGCAAGCGTTGTGTGGTGACCGTTGAAGATGATTTGACCCTCGTGTTGCGAGGAGTGGACGATACGATTGCTGCCATGGCAACCAAGCTGAATGATTCGGATAACCATAGCAGCCAGAGCTCGGATTCAGGTGAGTGGAATACCTTGGCCATGTTTATGATTTGACTGACAATTTACTTGAGCTTCGCTGTAAAGAAGAAAACTTTGGTATTTTTTCCTTTAACCTAAGACGGACTACTAATGGCCGATCTTACCACAAGACAGTGTCAAGGGTTTTATTTGACGTCACCCATTTGATTTACACAGGCCAGTATTTCTTGAACTCTAGATTCACTGAAAACACTGTGGTAAGATCGAGGATAAAAAATCTTTTTGTTTCAAAGGGGGCAAAAAACCAGTACGAGACTTGCTGCTCGAATACAAGGCTGAAGTTGTGGAAGAGGAAGAAGTTATGGATGAGGACATGGACGTAAGTGTGGTCTTTATGTGTCTGTGTGCTAACGGGATCTTTGTTGTCTGTGCGCTAACGGGGGAAGCTTACCGAGTTATATGTGGAATAAGAGCACTTTATAAGAACTTGGAAAAAATTTCGGCTTCAAAGCATATGCTGCTGACTTGTTTTGGGGTGCATACAGCCTCGTGAAGACTGTTTGCAATTCAACAAAGACCCAAGGAATTTACCAGCTTGTTAAAAAAAAAAAGTTAAGCTCATACCCAAATTTCCAGCTTTCCTTTTAGTGCTGTTTAAGAAAATGCCTTTTTTGGGACTTTATTTCTCTGACAGAGATCTGAAAAATGAACTTTAGCCGATTCTGCGTCTCTCTTGTTTAGAAGAGGTCTGTTTTTCTTCACTGAAAACACTGTGGTAAGATCGAGGATAAAAAATCTTTTTGTTTCAAAGGGGGCAATTGTAAAGACTTGGCTTTCAAAACCAAATTATCGTCTGATTTTCAAAAGAATAATTCCCATTTCTTTCTTCTTATTCCTCCAGGTATCAAAGAAGTTAACGAAGAGTCACCAAAGAAATCGGACGAGTTTCGCCGCAGCAAGTTAAGCCTGGAGGATAATCAAAACTATGTTGAGGAAGATGAAACCCTCAGCCGAGACTTGGAAGACCCTGGTCTACCCCGTAGTCTGAATGATATCCTCGTGCGACAGTCTAGCCTGGGATCCAACGCCAGTGATGATAGGAAGACAGCGAACCAATCAAAACCAAGCAGTAGCCGAACCAGTAGCGTAGAGAATGTAACGAGAAATGGGGCACTGGATAGTCCGAGGAAAATCAGTGTCGAATCCAACGTGAGTGATTCGGGTGTGAGGAAAATCAGCACAGAGTCCCGTGCGAGCAAGACCAGTGTCGACGTACAAATCAGGAGTAACTCGCGGAAATCCAGCACTGGTTCTGAGCCGAGATATGGAGATAGAGATGCTGTAGATGAAGGAACCCTAGCGAAACCTGACGGACGGGATGAGAAATACAACGAGTTTGATAGTCATTATGTGTTTGGGCCGCGTAATGGGATTATAGATTTCAGCGCTGTACCGAAGCGGACTGGAGGAAGACCTATATCAATGATGATGGAGCCGAGTGTGACGTCACCGAACCATAGAACGAGGAGTTCTAGTGCATCGAATAGAAATAGGAGACGACCGTCACCACCTAGCCTGGATGCAGTACTGGGCAAGGAGAAGACAGGTGAGTTTATTCCCAATAGATTGCTTCACTCTGTACACAAAAAGTCCACTGTGAGGTTTAGGTGTAGGGCCAACTGCCCCAAAAGAACTGGATGCAGTACTGGGCAAGGAGAAGACAGGTGAGTTTATTCCCAAGAGATTGCTTAACTCTGTACACAAAAAGCCCCACTCTGAGGTTTAGGTGTAGGGGCAACTGCCCCAAAAGATCTGGATGCAGTACTGGGCAAGGAGAAGACAGGTGAGTTTATTCCCAAGAGATTGCTTAACTCTGTACACAAAAAGCCCCACTCTGAGGCTTAGGTGTAGGGGCAACTGCCCCAAAAGAAGGGTTAAGCTTACCTACGAATCCCAAAAGATTTGATAGAAGAAACTAACAACAGAGTAGGTTTTCAGTGCCGGAAACGAAAAGAGAAGGAGGGCAGGATAGGAGAAAGCCAGCCATTTCGAAAACGAACCTTATCTGGACGAATTTAGGATAAAGTTCCCCAAAAGAAGGGTTAAGCTTACACGAACCTACGAATCCCAAAAGATTTGATAGAAGAAACTAACAACAGAGTAGGTTTTCAGTCCCGGAAAGGAGAAGGAGGGCAGGATAGGAGAAAGCCAGCCATTTCGCAAACGAACCTTATCTGGACGAATTTAGGATACAGTTCTTCTTGGTCGGGAATCGAATCCGCCACCTAGCACTTACAAGGCAGGCGCCCTACTCTCCGAGCTAACTAGGCTGGCTTAATGTGAAATTTATTGTTATCTAAAGTTTTCAAGTCTGCCTTTGCCCACATATTGTGTCTTATACACACAAAGCCCACTCTGAGGCTTAGTTGTAAGGGCAAATGCACCAAAGGATGGGTTAAGCTTGTTTGTTTTCCGTGTCCGGAAAAAAGTGTAACATGCGTAATTTTAAGCTGGGTTAAGCTTTTACGAATCTTAGGGCCGAATTTTAAAAATTTGATAGAAGAAACTAACAACAGAGTAGGTTTTCAGTCCCGGAAACGAAAAGAGAAGGAGGGCAGGATAGGAGAAAGCCAGCCATTTCGAAAACGAACCTTGTCTGGCCGATTTTAGGATGAAGTTCTTCTTGGTCGGGAATCGAATCCGCCACCTAGCACTTACAAGGCGGACGCCCTACTCTCCGAGCTAACTAGACTGGCTTACTTAATGTGAAATTTATTGTTATCTAAAGTTTTCAAGTCTGCCTTTGCCCACATATTGCGTCTTATACACACAAAGCCCACTCTGAGGCTTAGTTGTAAGGACAAATGCCCCAAAGGATGGGTTAAGCTTGTTTGTTTTCCGTGTCCGGAAAAAAGTGTAACATGCTTAATTTTAAGCTGGGTTAAGCTTTTACGAATCTTAATCTGCCCACATAATGTGTTCTAATTCATCTAGATACCCATTCTTGTGCTTGACAGATCCCTCCGTGTCCAAAGCGCCCAACAGTACCACGGTGGTCATTCATAGTCCCGGTCCCGTCAAGGACAACTAAGACAGGAACTGAAAGTAGTTTTTAAAAAAATTCTTAAAACCTCTCCGAACACTCTAAGCCTAACCGCCCCTAAAAGGTAATCTGGTTTTAAAATTCGACCCTTAATCTGCCCACTTACGAATCTTAATCTGCCCTAATTCATCTAGATACCCATTCTTTTGCTTGACAGATCCCTCCGTGTCCAAAGCGCCCAACAGTACCACGGTGGTCATTCATAGTCCCGGTCCCGTCAAGGATCAGTCTCCCCCGCGGACTGAACTGGACTCGAACGTGACTGTGGTCACCACCACCCACCCGCCTGTCGTCTATCCCCCCACCCCTCAGTCTTCCCCTCAAGTCATCATCCTTGCCAATGATAATAACAAGACCCGAGTGAAAGCTGATAAACCGCGGGAAGAGGCCAAGTCCCGTGTCAGAGGGGACAGCACGAGTGAGGTAATAATAATACGTTTAACAGGAAGTAGACCAGCTTAGTCTGGCTGGGGGACTTTAAACTGGAAGTAGACCAGCTTAGTCTGGGTGGGGTATAATAGTGTTCTTTCACCTTACCCTTTGCTTATCTCCAATTTTCCACCTTGAAAACCAAATTGATTTCGATGTGTACAATATAAACCTTCATTTGGGCTTCATTTGCTTTCTGTCAGGCTTAAAGTCCATTTCCACTTGTCGTGAGTTTCATCCAATTTTCTCCGATTTCTTTCACTACACACGACACGATTTTTTTTTCGAAGGGCAAGTGGGAACGGACCTTTCGTAAAGCAATGTGCTGTGTTATGTTAACACTATTGTCATTGTAATTCGATGGGGCATTTGGGAAAGTATACAAGGTAAGGGCCTGGGGTAGAGCATTGGATTATATTGAAATGGGGGTTTTTTATAACAAACAAAATTCCTGGAGTTCAGTAGGTATGTTGGATTAATGCACCCAAAAATAGGGTAAGTAAGGCATGGAAACTTAGGGTAAGGCATGGAAACTGGGTCTTCTATCCAAGATTTTCCTTCGAGCAAAGTGAGATAAATGGTATGTGTGAAAGGGGGAGGGGAGGGTGAGAAGGAATAAATTTTGGTTACTGACAAAATAATGCTATGTTTATCACCTCATAGAAGGAAATACTCCCTTCTATCATCTCACAGAAAGGAAAATACTCCCTTCTATCACCTTATAGAGGGAAGATATTTATACTGACCAATTACCTTAATTTCTATTATTTGGGGATTTCAGAAAAGAGCTGAATTTTGTGACCTTCAGCTTTTCAGCAGACCTGTATGTAAGCATGCTCATTTTTATTTTCTTTAGGCTGAGAACAAGTCCACCAAACAGTTAGCTGCTGCCAAAATGTGTGCCCTGGAAGGAGAAGAGGAACTATCTGATTTCATGATTGAGATAGATATCCTGTCTGACTGTAAACATGAGAATATTGTACAGCTCTACGAGGCATTTTTCACCAATGGAAAGCTCTGGGTAAGATTTCATCCCAAACTAACCACAACTATCAAAAGGGATTGTAATTCTCGTGTTAAATCTATTGGTTGTGCTCACTCCGTGTCGTTGTTGGTTACAGGAGCATCGTTCCTCGCAGCTGGCTCCCCTGGACTTGGACAATGTGGAAGATGATACTGGCTCTGTCAGAAGTGATTCTTCTGAACTCAAGAGTAAGTATCCCCAAGGTCCTGGGTTCGATTCCCGGAAGAAAGTCACAAGTATTCTTGTATAAAGGGAGGTGTAATAATGTGTTGTCTGTGTTCGAACTCGAAACTCAGATTTTTTCTGATAATGCAAACGAAAACCAAAATGTGTGCCCTGGAAGGAGAAGAGGAACTATCTGATTTCATGATTGAGATAGATATCCTGTCTGACTGTAAACATGAGAATATCGTACAGCTCTACGAGGCATTTTTCACCAATGGAAAGCTCTGGGTAAGATTTCATTCCAAACTAACCACAACTATCAAAAGGGAAAATAATTAATAACATCTCACTTTTTTGTTAATCCTGTAAAACGAAAAATCTAGATTTTACAATTTTCCCATTTGATGTATAGTTTTTTTACCAAGTGTGTACCTATATCCTTAATTGAAAGTTACCCAACTTTTTAATTTTGTTGAAAAGGGTAAAATTTACCCTGGGCATTGCTAACTTTTTTCCTGATGTGAAGGTTATATTTGCTATATATTATTTCATAGGCAAGTCTAGGGTATTTTAACAGTTCCGTGTTTAAAAGGAGTTTAAAACGATTTGTTGATGTACTTATCAACTAAGTACTTCCACTTTTAAACAAGGTATATTCTATTCTATTCCACAGATGCTGATTGAGTATTGTGACGGAGGAGCAGTAGATTCCATCATGCTCGAGTTAGAGAAGCCACTGACAGAGCAGCAGATACGTTACATATGTCATTACATGTGCAAAGCTCTTCAGTTTCTTCATACACATCGAGTTATTCATCGGGACCTGAAAGCAGGCAATGTGCTGCTGACTATGAGTGGAGGAGTCAAACTGGGTAAGAGAAAGAGCACAACCTGATGACTATTGGCATTTGATTACATGTGCAAAGCTCTTCAGTTTCTTCATACACATCGAGTTATTCATCGGGACCTGAAAGCAGGCAATGTGCTGCTGACTATGAGCGGAGGAGTCAAACTGGGTAAGAGAAAGAGCACAACCTGATGACTATTGGCATTTTTGGACTTGGACAATGTGGAAGATGATACTGGCTCTGTCAGAAGTGATTCTTCTGAACTCAAGAGTAAGTATCCCCAAGGTCCTGGGTTTAGCATCGTTCCTCGCAGCTGGCTCCCCTGGACTTGGACAATGTGGAAGATGATACTGGCTCTGTCAGAAGTGATTCTTCTGAACTCAAAAGTAAGTATCCCCAAGGTCCTGGGTTCGATTCCCGGAAGAAAGTCACAAGTATTCTCGTATAAAGGGAGGTGTAATAATGTGTTGTCTGTGTTCGAACTCGAAACTCAGATTTTTTCTGATAATGCAAACGAAATTTTCCGATTTTTTATTTAAATCCTCACAGAAATTGTAAACAATAATGCTAATATGTACATATTTTGTCCTTTTACCGATTTTTTATTTAAATCCTCACAGAAATTGTAAACAATAATGCTAATATGTACATATTTTGTCCTTTTAGTTACATAATATGTCACCAAGAGGACAAAAAATCAATAAATTTACGGTCGAAAATTTGGCCATGATTTTTCTGTTTTCTACTCTAACCCCAATTTTATGAACTTTTATATGGAGTCCCGCTTTTATTAATTACCGCCCTTGGTCCCAATTAGCTCATAAAATCGGGGTTCTACTGGATGACTAGAATAGAAATTTAGGATTATTGAGATATTGGGAAAATCCTACAATGCTGCAGTGAGCACCAAAGTTGTGACATAATAACACAAAGAAACTGCATTTTGTCCTTTTAGTTACATAATATGTCACTAAGAGGACAAAAAATCAATAAATAAGCATTTACGGTCGAAAATTTTGCCATGATTTCTCTGTTTTCTAAATGTAACCGCAATTTTATGAACTTTTATATGGAGCCCCGATTTTATTAATTACCCTTGGTCCCAATTAGTTCATAAAATCGGGGTTCTACTGTATGACTATTATTCTTACATGTACCTTGTTTATCCTGCCCGAATAGGACTGAAAAGTCCCTTTACCCCAGCAGTCTAAACAAGGTCTCGTATATTTGATGGGTTACTAACTATTGTTCCTAATACTATTCTCCTATCTCTCCCCCTCTTACAGCAATACCGGAATCCAAAGAGAAAGAAGGCAAGCGTGAAGCGAGTGCAGCCTCAGAATCTGAAGAGTCGGACCGGAAGAAAGCCAGAGTTGAAACCGAAGACCAGGCCTCGAACCCAGTCCCTGAAAAAGAAGAAGAAGAAGGAAGTTTATTTTTCAACAAATAACATCAATGAAATTTCTTTCTGAATAAATTAAGTACCTACTTTTTTTTAGTTCAAAATAGGACGTGTATCGTTAATTTTAGACTTACTCTTTATCATGGACACTCGTTGCTATCTTGAAAGCCCAGAAGAGGTTAGGTAGTAGAACAGCCGCGGTAGACAGTAATAGTACACAGAAGTACACAGAGTACACGTGTATCGTGTACTTTATTAAACCTTTATGCATAATACTTTAAGGTATGGGAATTCTCCTTTCTTGTTGAATTATTTTCCTTTTTTTTTATTTTTTACGAAAACACCAGAAAGTGACCCGTTATAATATTTTTGTAATCGAAATACGAATGCATTTATTTTTGAAATGGAATCCGGGACTTTTTTCTTTCAGGCAAGTATCTTACCATGCAAAAGTTAGGTAAATAACAGTAAGATAACATTTGTGTTTCCTTTATTCTTATGAGCCTTATTATTGTGTGCTGCAGCATTTATTTATAGTTCATATTTTTATATAACTATTCTTCTCCTTTCAAAGGGTTCTATATGCTAACTGTGAGATAGTTGTGTTACTGCTTTCTGGAATGAGTTTCGAAACGTAAGTACACATAAGTCTGAATTCTACTCTTGAAAAAGTAAGTCGTCCTCCTATATAACTTGACAGTAACAGTTTAACCAATCTTCTCGTTTCAAAGGCTGAGATCCAGCAGGAGGCAGAGTTGAGGCTGGCGTCCAAGAAGATTCGCTCGGAACAGGAGAGAGAGCTGAAGGAATTCCGAGAAAGTCAGAAGCAAGAGATGCGACTGCTCAAGCAAGAGGTCGACCTTATGCCCAAGGATAGACGCAAGAGTATGTTCAAGGACAGGAAGGAGAAATTGGAGACTGAACATGAAGAGAGGGTAAGTGATAGTATGGCCGTATTTTGCTATGCCACTTTTTTGATTCCACCAAGGAGAATTCGCTTTGGACGTTCACACTTACTGACACAGGCCACTTAAATATGTATTTTCAATGTTTATCTGAAAGAGGGCCTCTGAGTGAATTTTTACTATTTATTTGATGAAAAAATTCCAAGAATTAAAGAGTCCAATTTTCATTTAGGGGGAATGTTTTCATAGATGGGTTTCTGGTTTTTGTTAGTAAACACCATAAAATATGCTTTGGCAGCCAGGGTGTTGAAGTATCTCGATCGGTTGAGACAAAAAAAATCCTTGTTCTCACTCATTAATCCCACTATTGTAACTTTGTCCGCTGAACTTTGAATCTGGAGGTTGGTCGTTCGAGTCCAAGTCAAGTCATGAAATATAGCCTAGTTTATTACGCGGAGAACGACATTAGTGACAAGCATTATGCTTAACACAATTAAAATTCCTCCAACAGGGAGTAGACCAGCTTAGTCTGGCTGGGGGACTTTAAACAGGGAGTAAACCAGCTTAGTCTGGCTGGGGTACTTTAAACAGGGAGTAGACCAGCTTAGTCTGGCTCTGGGACTTTAAACAGGGGATACACCAGCCTGAATTTCCACTTGCTAAAAAAATAGCAAAGGTTGAGTGCGAAGGGCATCCGCTCGTAAAATTTCTAGCCCAAAGCTAGGGCTGATAAATAGGATGACGAAAAACGCCGACCCCGTCTGTACACTGGAAAAAGAAGAAGAAGAAGGAAGTTTATTTTTCAACAAATAACATCAATGAAATTTCTTTCTGAATAAATTAAGTACCTACTTTTTTTTTAGTTCAAAATAGGACGTGTACTTTATTAAACCTTTATGAATAATACTTTAAGGTACGGGAATTCTTCTTTCTTGTTGAATTATTTTCCTTTTTTTTTATTTTTCAGAGACAGATCCATGAACGACAGCAGCACGCTAAGAAACAGCTCAAGGACGGGTTCTTCTTGCAGAGGCATCAGGTATGTGAAGAATGTGGTGGGCGGGCTTCATAATATAGGGTACTTGCTGGGCTAGCCAGCCGGCCCATAGTAGAGGGTACTCGCTTTCTCAGTCAGCCACGTGAGCTGAGGAAATCGGGGATAGATAAGGGCTACCTACTCTAATGGCAAAAACCACAAGATGAGTGGTTTTTTTAAGAGGTTTGATAGAGGGAACTATAACTGCTAGGGCCTTATCGTCCCAAAATTGAATAGAGAAGGAAGACAGGATAGGAGAAAGCCAGCCGTTCCAGGAGCAAAACTCGTCCCTTCAGGATAAAATCCGCCCCGGGTAGGAATCAAACCCCCAACCTAACGCTTAGAAGGCAAGCACGCAGAAAGCTTGGAGAGTACTCCAAGCTATCTGTTTGGTTGATTACAAGACTTAAGTTAAACACTTAAACAACATCTTTCGATGCCCTATGCAATCAATGTCTGACAGGTTTCCCCGCACGAAAGGGCGAGATTTTAGATCATTCCCGGAGACAGATCCATGAACGACAGCAGCACGCTAAGAAACAGCTCAAGGACGGGTTCTTCTTGCAGAGGCATCAGGTATGTGAAGAATGCGGTGGGCGGGGTTCATAATATAGGGTACTTGCTTGGCTAGCCAGCCGGCCCATAGTAGAGGGTACTTGCTTTCTCAGTCAGCCACGTGAGCTGAGGAAATCGGGGATAGATAAGTGCTACCTACTCTAATGGCAAAAACCACAATATGAGTGGTTTTTTTAAGAGGTTTGATAGAGGGAACTGTAACTGCTAGGGCCTTATCGTCCCAAAATTGAATAGAGAAGGGAGACAGGATAGGAGAAAGCCAGCCGTTCCAGGAGCAAAACTTGTCCCTTCAGGATAAAATCCGCCCCGGGTAGGAATCAAACCCCCAACCTAACGCTGAGAACGCAAGCACGCAGATAGCTTGGAGGGTACTCCAAGCTATCTGTTTGGTTGATTACAAGACTTAAGTTAAACACTTAAAACAACATCTTTCGATGCCCTATGCAATCAATATCTGACAGATTTCCCCGCACGAAAGGGCGAGATTTTAGATCAGGATAAAATCCGCCCCGGGTAGGAATCAAACCCCCAACCTAACGCTGAGAACGCAAGCACGCAGATAGCTTGGAGGGTACTCCAAGGTATCTGTTTGGTTGATTACAAGACTTAAGTCAAACTCTTAAAACATCTTTCGATGCCCTATGCAATCAATATCTGACAGGTTTCCCCGCACAAAAGGGCGAGATTTTAGATCATTCCCTTTTAGGGGTAAGAAGTGGCCTCTCTTTTCCCCCTCACTAATCTTCTATTTCCTGCTCAGATGCTGATTCGTCATGACAAAGAGCTAGAGCAGCTGAAGCGAATGAATCAGCGTAAGATAGAAGAACTAACCAAGAAGCAGACCATCGAGAAGAGAGCCTTGCCTAAACGCATCCGCTCTGAGATGAAGATACGAGAACAGATGTTCCGTCAGTCCATGAGGATTAGCAGCAGTAGTACTCCGGATCCAGAAGTCGAGAGAGAAAAGCTGAAGAAGGTGAGTGTTCTTGGAACAATCGACTCTTTTTTTTTTACTTTCCATATCGTATACTATAGGAAGGAAAGTAATGTATTCGCTCAAAAAATTTTAGTTTTAAAGATGAGTGTTTCACCGCCGTTTTTATTTCGTAGTAATGATACAAGAGCTGCCTTCGACTCTTGTGGTCTGTGTCGTAGCATGCCCACCAGATGGGCGAGAACTCACTATACTTCCTATTTAGATGCGTACAAGGACATATTTTAGTTTTAAAGATGAGTGTTTCACCGCCGTTTTTATTTCGTAGTAATGATACAAGAGCTGCCTTCGACTCTTGTGGTCTGTGTCATAGCATGCCCACCAGATGGGCGAGAACTCACTATACTTCCTATTTAGATGCGTACAAGGACACCAGGAAGTAACCCTTTGATATTGCAATCGAAATATTTTTTGTCATTTCTTGCAAATTTTCTGTCACTAAAAGGAGCTTTCACAATTTGAGCTGTGATCAGTGTTATTATAGGGTTAGGTTAAACACAAAAAGGAGCTTTCTTTTTCTTTATCGTGGTTTCTGAATAATTACCTACATGTTCTGTGGGAAGTTATATAGTTATATGAACCCTGTGTATTTTGTATTTCCAGTTCCAAGAGACGGAGAAGAAGAGATACCGAACATCAGGAAGTAACCCTTTGATATTGCAATCGAAATATTTTTTGTCATTTCTTGCAAATTTTCTGTCACTAAAAGGAGCTTTCACAAATTGAGCTGTGATCAGTGTTATTATAGGGTTAGGTTAAACACGAAAAGGAGCTTTCTTTTTCTTTATCGTGGCTTCTGAATAATTACCTACATGGTCTGTGGGAAGTTATATGAACCCTTTGTATTTCCAGTTCCAAGAGACGGAGAAGAAGAGATACCGCGCTGAAACCCAGAGGTTCGAGTTGAAACATCAGAAACAGTTGGAGGAGCTCAAGGCTCAATGTGAAACCAACATCAAGGAGCTCGAACAACTACAGAACGAGAAACGTACGTATATTTTATTATTATTATTATTATTATTCTAAATAGAATAGAATATACCTTGTTTATTCTGCCAGAATGAGACTCAAAAGTCCCTTTAATCTCGCCTTAAGCAAGGTTTTCAGCTGTAGTCCTTTATGTAATGTTGTTTTTAAACCCATAAAATACGTGAGACTTTGTTTAGACTGCGCGAGTAAAGAGACTTTTTAGTCTTATTGGAGCAGGATAAACAAGGTATATTGTAATCATCTATTTTTTTTTCTTAATCAAGGTGTTTAATTTACTTATATGTAAAATGTACTCCCCACAATATGTCAAAATATATAAGACCTTGGTTAGACTGCGGGGGGATAGCGACTTTTCAGTCCTATCCCGGCAGGATAAACAAGGTATTCTATACTACATCCTATTTCTTTTACAGGTAAAATGCTCATGGAGCACGAAAACATGAAGTTGAAAGAGCAGGAAGAATTTTACAGCAAAGAGCTTAAAGAATGGAAGGCACAGCTGAAACCTCGCAAACAAGTAAGTCCTCCAGTCTTCATCTAACCTCTATCTCCAGGGGCTGCCACAGACGCTCAGTTAAAACTGTGCAGTTATAACTGAACAAGGAACTAAAGGCACCCTGATTGCCTATGGCAGACGTAAAACAAGAAGGGGAGAAGAGCTAACAACAGAGAGAAAGTACAAGAAAGGGAGAAGCTAAGAATAGAGAGAAAGTATAAGAAAAGAGAGAAATAAATTTTTTTTTTTTTATTACATATTATTATTTTTTGAGACTTAATCAAATTAAAACCAACGTGATAATTATTAGCTAAATAATAGACGTATATCTTGAAAAATCTATCTAATTTTTCTAGCTGTTTGAAGACAGTTTCCGATTGTGACACCAAATTTCGCGGTTTAAAGGTTCCGTCAGCCAAAAAGTTTCGGATCTCACAATCCCAGCCACCATTAAAAAGCTGTGTGTGATTCTACCCTATATTATACTCATATTATAATTATCACGTATAAGCAGTGCTTTATTTAAACTGTGAGCTTAGAGAACAAGTTGCTCCATGGTACCATTTCTTTTCAGATTCATATTAACCCAATTATTATTGCTCATAAATTAACCCATTCCTGTTTCTTTTTCCACACAGAACCTGGAGAAGCAATTCGCGCTGCAGCTGGAAGAACAGGAGGTCCGATTCGGGCCAGCCCGCTCCTACTTGCCATCCGATCTAAGTGAACTCTCCAGTCCCTGTCAAACCCGCGCATTCTGAGTCTAGTACAACAACCGCTGCTAGCGAGTCTTCTGGGGAGAAGAAAAATGTAAGTATTTACTGGGGCCTAATTTCTTACGAAACTTCTCGAGGGAAAAAATCCTGTTTTAAAGAAAGCATAATATGAGCTTGGATGGTAGTACTCCTGCCTTGTAAGCGCTAGGTTGTGGGTCGCAGTGACATGTAGGCATTTAATTTACAAATAAACCATAATTTTTGAAGTTCTGTAAAATATCAATACCTGTTTGGTTCTCCTTCGCAGTGACATTGGGCTTAAATAGCCTATGACCAACTTATCTTCTTCTTCTAGTGATCTAGTGCCTTATACCAATACCAATACCAGTCCCTGTCAAACCCGCGCATTCTGAGTCTAGTACAACAACCGCTGCTAGCGAGTCTTCTGGGGAGAAGAAAAATGTAAGTATTTGCTGGGGACTGATTTCTTACGAAACTTTTCGAGGGAAAAAATCCTGTTTTAAAGAATGCATAATATGAGCTTGGATGGTAGTACTCCTGCCTTGTAAGCGCTAGGTTGTGGGTCGCAGTGACATGTAGGCATTCAATTTACAAATAAACCATAATTTTTTTTGTCAGCTCCCATGGCGTAGTGTCAGCTCCCATGGCGTAGTGTCAGCTCCCATGGCGTAGTGGTCACTGCGCTCGCCTTGCACGCGGGAGATCCGGGTTCGATTCCCGGCGGCGTCAAGAAATTTGTATCATCCAAATGATTTATTCCGTGACTGGCTGTTGCGGGGCCCACTCAGCCTCGTGAGGAAAATGAGTAGCTATGACGTATAAATGCGCATAGCGACCGGTGCCAGCATGGGTAAACATTGAATTTTAGGATTATTGAGATATTGGGAAAATCCTACAATGCTGCAGTGAGCACCAAAGTTGTGACATAATAACACAAAGAAACTGCATTTACATTACATTACATAAATAAACGAAAAAAAAATAATAATAATAAATAAATACTTATGCATACAACTCGATTTATATTTTTGTGAACACGTACATTTTCAAGTTATTCCCCCCCCCCTCTCTCTCTCCTTATTTTGGCACATTTACCTATTTATTGGTAGGATATATTTCCAGAAAACCTATTTTTCGTGGACTATTGTCACTAATGTTTACCAAGTTTTCACTGTTGGACATTTGACGTCAAGATTTCGAAGCGACGACCATAATTTTTGAAGTTCTGTAAAATATCAATACCTGTTTGGTTCTCCTTCGCAGTGACATTGGGCTTAAATAGCCTATGACCAACTTATCTTCTTCTAGTGATCTAGTGCCTATCCGTTAACGAATGTTGGCAATCATTCTGACAATCATGAATTTGTTGATTGCTGCTTTGAAGAGTCGAACCATGTTCTCAGATTCTTCCAACACTCCTTTTCCCATCTATCTTTCCCCGTAGGATACATTTGAGGGGACTCCTCTTATACCAATACCAATTTAACATTTGTTTCCACTTGTTTTACAGACGCCAATCCGAAAATCTCCCGACGGGCTGGAGCGCCGCCTGTCGCACGACAAAGGTCCCGCCCCTCCCCCTCCCTCCATTGCCGGGGTCACACCCAAGGCCACGCCCACACCTACTTCTAGCCAATCAGAGCCACGAATCAAAGCCCCGCCTAGCGAAGAGAGAAATAGGCTCGAGGAACGGCCTCACCATGAAAGACTAGAAGAGGAACCTTCAGAGATGGAGTCCCATGAAAGACTCAAAGAGGGTCCTTCGAATGAGAGACTTGAACGACCTTCAAATGAAAGGCTGATTGAAGAGTCACCAAGTGAAAGAGAAAGACCTTCAAACGAAATACTTGTTGAGGAACGACCTTCAAACAAAAGACTTGTTGAAGAGCGACCTTCAAATGAAAGACTAGTGGATGCCCCTTCAGTCGAAAGCCATCGGACTGAAGACAGACCTTCCACTCTTGAAATTCACAAAATTCACAAACCTTCCAATGAAGATACAAATCACAACCCTTCCAATGAAGATAGAGGGGATTTGTCCCAAGTGAGAGATTTCGATTCCTCGCAAGTGAGAGATTTCGGAGTAAGCAATGTGAGAGTAAACGAGGTGAATGAAGCGATGCGAAGTGCCATGTTGGAGAAGGAGAGGGAGAATCAATTGAGGAAGAAAAATAGTGATAGCTCGGTGGATTCCAATTGTAATAGCAAGCGTTGTGTGGTGACCGTTGAAGATGATTTGACCCTCGTGTTGCGAGGAGTGGACGATACGATTGCTGCCATGGCAACCAAGCTGAATGATTCGGATAACCATAGCAGCCAGAGCTCGGATTCAGGTGAGTGGAATACCTTGGCCATGTTTATGATTTGACTGTCAATGTACTTGAGCTTCGCTGTAAAGAAGAAAAGTTTGGTATTTTTTTCTTTAACCTAAGACGGACTAGTAATGGCCGATCTTACCACTGAGAGTTAACACAGTGTCAAGGGTTTTATCTGACGTCACCCATTTGATTTACACAGGCCAGTATTTCTTGAACTCTAGATTAACTGAAAACACTGTGGTAAGATCGAGGTTAAAAAATCTTTTTGTTTCAAAGGGGGCAATTTCTAAAAACAAAAAAATGTTTTCTCTGGCGCAGGTTCTGGTCAGCGCACACCGCCCTCCGCAGCGTCCACGCGTACATTCGACCGTTCCGACGCTGAATCCGTCGCCACCACCACCAGCCAAGACAGCCGTGGCTCCAACAAGGAGAACAATCGGCCCCCCTCGGTAGACGAACCGACCCCGGTCGTGCTCCGTCGGAAACCAGCCGACTATAGCCGACAAGACACGAACCGAAGCTCGCGGTCCATTAGCAAGGAAGAGCTCGAGATTCGAAATCTGAAGAGGAAGACGAGGAAAAAGACGAGGAAATTTGAGATAGACGGCGTGTTGGTGACGACAACCACCAGTAAGGTCATATATGGAGACGATGACTGCTGCTCGAGCTATGACGATCAGATATTTAGGTAAGTTGATCCAATGACCCCTAAGACAGTTTTTTCCCCCTCTAGAACATCGACACCACAACTGGATTAAAGCATATTCTTGTATAGCTTGATAGCTTTCAGGCAACGGGACAGGGAGTCAAATTCTCTCCGAACTGTCCGTCAGTGCCGTAGGTGCAGGGAGATTGGTATATTTTATGTTTAAAAAAAAAAAAAAAAATACCGGTATATTTTATGTTATGAAAATGTTGAAAAAATAAAATTACCTAGGTATTACTTAAAACATTGAAAGATGAGTTAAGCTTATATGAATCTACCATACACAAAAAGCCCACTCTGAGGTTTAGATGTAGAAGTAAACAGCCCCAAATGATACGTGAGTGTCACCTGCGCGGTCTAGTTCCCGATCAGATACAGGTATGAATAAAGTGTACTGTAGACCTCGATTAAATACAGGTATGATTAGTAGGAATTTTAATTGTGTTAAGCATAAATGCTCGTCACAAATGTCGTTCCCCGCTTAATACACTACGCTAAATTTTCTGATTTGACTTTGACTCGAACCACCAACTAACCTCTGGCAATTTGGGGCGTTTAAAAGATACCGGGCGGGCTACATTTCAAGCTAACTAGGCTTACAAAAATGAAATTTTGCAATTCTAAAAACAAAAAAATGTGCCCTCCCCCCACCCCTCTTGTTAGCCCCCCTTTTCTGGTAATTTTTTGCGAGCTTTTTATTGCTTTTGGTTAATTGCTTTTTGCGTAAGGAAAAGCCAGCTTTGTCCCCTTTTTCCCCCCTCTTTTTGATTTGATTTTTGAAAGGGTAAATCCGTGTACAAAAGCTTTTTTACTTTCTATTAATTTTTTCTTTTGATTTATTTGATTTTTGACCAAGTAAAATCGTGTAAGCTGCGCAGACCCAAAAAATTTACTTTTGTAAAATTTGTTTTACTGCACTAGAAATCGCTCACTAGGCCTTATACCCTTCCTTCCCTTTACTGTACAATAATTGAAAATAATGTAAATACATTCCCTTGGCAATTTAGAATGGACTTCTTCTACATGTTTGTAGTTAATTGATAACTTTTGTTTTCGTTTTATACAGTATTTTCCCCCCAATTAGTAGATCGGCCATTTATTATTTGTTTAATTTAAGCAGGGTCATAATGTAACAGTTTTCTAGTAAGATCCGTGTACAAAAGCTTTTTTACTTTCTATATTTTTTTCTTTTGATTTATTTGATTTTTGACCAAGTAAAATCGTGTAACCTGCGCAGACCCAAAAAATTTACTTTTGTAAAATTTGTTTTACTGCACTAGAAATCGCTCACTAGGCCTTATACTCTTCCCTTCACTGTACAATAATGTAAATACATTCCCTTGGCAATTTAGAATGGACTTCTTCTACATGTTTGTAGTTAATTGATAACTTTTGTTTTCGTTTTATACTGTATTTTCCCCCCAATTAGTAGATCGGCCATTTATTATTTGTTTAATTTAAGCAGGGTCATAATGTAACAGTTTACGTGGCGAGTCTAGTCCAGTCTTTCTTAGTCTAGAATAAGTAACTTGTTCTTGTGGACAGTAAACTCAAGAAAGTTTATTTGTTTAATTTAAGCAGGGTCATAATGTAACAGTTTACGTGGCGAGTCTAGTCCAGTCTTTCTTAGTCTAGAATAAGTAACTTGCTCTTGTGGATAGTAAACTCAAGAAGGTAACTGTGCGTAAGCAACATATTGCCAGCTAGTTTGAGTCAGTTTGGAAGGTAGCCTGCCTTGTAAGCGCTAGGTCGCGGGTTCGATTCCTGCCCAGGGCAGACTTTTTCCCAAACAGATAAGGTTGGTTCTTTTAACGGCTGGAGCTTTCTCCTATCCTGTCTCTTCGATTACGAGAGGAGAAGACCTCAGTAGTTACAGTTCTCTCTACAAACCTTTTTAAAAAAGTGGTAGTTTTTTCTCCAATTAATTACCCTGATTAACACCCTCTGTTCATTTACTCTAATTGTAGTATGTGTCCCCCATATTATGTCACAATATATGAGATAATAAGATGGCTGGTCTACCCCCGTTCTCTTCCAGCAGTGTGTCACATACTCTGTTCTATTTTTAGATCGTGGAGACCATGCTTACCCTGGAGGTGCGCGACCTGGAGGCGACGCATGCCGGCATTCTACCGCGCGACCTTTCCCTTCCCCCCACTCCTCACTCCTTGCGTCATTTGTCGCGCGCGCATTCCATGTCCCAATCCATGCCTCGTACGCATGGCGTGTCGCGCACTAGTTCCCTAGCTTCGCACATGTCCGTACAATCGTTGTATATTCCACGCAGGCGGCGCGCGACAAGAATGAACAGTAGCGTGTCAGGCATGTCTACTGAATCGGCCAGGTTTAGCTATGTGGGGGAGAGTCGATTCTGATGGGGTTTCTGCCCCTGTGGTTCCTGTGTTCTTTATTTCCTTGTACCTGTGAAAAGGCCTGTTTCCTATAATATCCCTGTGACAATGTCCATGTTCCTTGTTCCTCTTTTTGAAAACAGCTTCGCACCTGGTCTGTTTAGATATCCTTTCGTTCTTTGTTCTTTGTTCGCATAACTTTAAAATTATGTCATTTCCTGAGATTCTAATATTTCACAAACGGAGGGGCATTTCAATTAAAGAGCTTTTCAGTCCCCAGTCCCACGAATAATGAATGTTGGAATCTCTTTGTTCCTTATTAGGCCTGTTCTAAGTTCCTGTTTTATTTATTTAGGGTTTGATATTCCGTATTTCCGATCTATTTTCTCTTCCGACTGTTCTGAATTTCTATTCTTAATTTGATCTTTTCTTTTTGCATATCCATGTTCTTGTGCCTGTTTTTGATCTCTTTCTCTTCTGGTGTCCCCTTCCTTTTCTTTCTGTTCAATATTGCATTTTCAATTCTCCTTTCTTACTTACTCCTTGTTCCACTCAATGTTCCTTAAACCCCCTTGTGTTCTCCAGAATATTCAAAGTCTACTCCCCCAGCACTCTACGTCTCTAGTTAACCGCTTACAAGCTTCAGCCTCATAACTTCATCCTTTGTACCTGTGAAAAGGCCTGTTTCCTATAATATCCCTGTGACAATGTCCAACTGTCCATGTTCCTTGTTCCTCTTTTTGAAAACAGCTTCGCACCTGGTCTGTTTAGATATCCTTTCGTTCCTTGTTCATGTGAAAGCAGCTTCTGTCTTCGCATAACTTTAAAATTATGTCATTTCCTGAGATTCTAATATTTCACAAACGGAGGGGCATTTCAATTAAAGAGCTTTTCAGTCCCCAGTCCCACGAATAATGAATGTTGGAATCTCTTTGTTCCTTATTAGGCCTGTTCTAAGTTCCTGTTTTATTTATTTAGGGGTTGATATTCCGTATTTCCGATCTATTTTCTCTTCCGACTGTTCTGAATTGTCTATTCTTAATTCTTGTACCTGTGAAAAGGCC
Organism: Diaphorina citri; assembly: GCF_000475195.1. Lineage (NCBI taxonomy): Eukaryota > Metazoa > Arthropoda > Insecta > Hemiptera > Psyllidae > Diaphorina > Diaphorina citri. The sequence goes on along the minus strand of NW_007379168.1, from coordinate 27,160 downwards.
TGTTTCCTATAATATCCCTGTGACAATGTCCAACTGTCCATGTTCCTTGTTCCTCTTTTTGAAAACAGCCTCGCACCTGGTCTGTTTAGATATCCTTTCGTTCTTTGTTCATGTGAAAACAGCTTCTGTCTTCGCATAACTTTAAAATTATGTCATTTCCTGAGATTCTAATATTTCACAAACGGAGGGACATTTCAATTAAAGAGCTTTTCGGTCCCCAGTCCCACGAATAATGAATGTTGGAATCTCTTTGTTCCTTATTAGACCTGTTCTAAGTTCCCGTTTTATTTATTTAGGGGTTGATATTCCGTATTTCCGATCTATTTTCTCTTCCGACTGTTCTGAATTTCTATTCTTGCATATCCATGTTCTTGTGCCTGTTTTTGATCTCTTTCTCTTCTGGTGTTCCCTTCCTTTTCTTTCTGTTCAATATTGCATTTTCAATTTTCCTTTCTTACTCCTTGTGTCCTTGTTCCACTCAATGTTCCTTAAACCCCCTTGTGTTCTCCAGAATATTCAAAGTCTACTCCTCCACCACTCTACGTCTCTAGTTACCGCTTACACGCTTCAGCCTCATAACTTCATCCCCTCTTCCCTCATATCGTACCCCTTAACCATTGTTTTGTCCTTTGTGTGGTGGAGGGTTAAACGTTGTTTTGTATGCATTCAGAAGTTTCAGCTAATCTCGGGTGCAGCAAGAGGTTAAGGTACCTCTCCTAGTAAGCAGGAGTACGCTCGTTCAAATCCCGGTTGCAGCAGAAAATTTATTGTAATTGTAATCTATTGATATGCTTCAATGGGTATCGATTGATGTACCTTTTGGGGCAATATTTTCCCTTAAAACTCGGAGGTTTTAAACCTCTAGAAAAGAAAAGGAATAAATAGCGTCTTTTAGAGAACTGATATTTTGTTGTACAGACACTCGACTACTGTTGCTTACTAATTAAGTCCTGATTTCTCCAGAATGCACTGTTTGTTGTATTCGAATTGGTATTGGTTTTATGTACTAATTTTGCGAATGCCTTTAAAATGTTCACGGTTGCGGTAGTGTTAGTCTAACATTATCATAGTTACTTAAATATAATTCAGTATTTTATTTATTATTTTTTTCGTTCGACTACTGTTGCTTACTAATTAAGTCCTGATTTCTCCGGAATGCACTGTTTGTTGTATACGAATTGGTATTGGTTTTATGTACTAATTTTGCGGCGAATGCCTTTAAAATGTTCACGGTTGCGGTAGTGTTAGTCTAATATTAATATGGTTACTTAAATATAATTCAGTATTTTATTTATTATTTTTTTCGTACCTAGTGAATTATCGTTATTAACACTTAACCCTATAAATTGTTCCTGTTAACAAATAATTTAATCAATAATATAGTATAGAGTCATTCTTTATTGAGCAATAAATGAGACTTTTGAGACAAGAAAAACTGTTTTTACATGTATTTTTCCTATGGCGCACATTAAAAGTGGACACACTGTATATCTAACCTTGTTTTGCTTTCATGTTTAGTTTTTCAGCATTTATTGAGCAATAAATGAGACATATTACCTACCAACTTGGTTGAAATTCAAGTATTCTAAATCAAGTTATTTAGTAGATACTTTAAAATATTATACTTAAAATTTTTAGCCCATTTCCTAAAGAGTTATTTATTGAGCAATAAATGAGACATATTACCTACCAACTTGGTTGAAATTCAAGTATTCTAAATCAAGTTATTTAGTAGATACTTTAAATATTATACTTAAAATTTTTAGCAATTTTAGCCCATTTCCTAAAGAGTTACTCTATATCTAATCTTGTTTTGCTTTCATGTTTAGTTCTTCAGCATGATAGTTTGATAGTCACTTAAGTTAGTTAGATATTTCACAGGGGTCTTCTTCCCTTGCATTGTTTCCTACTTTCAGCATTATTTTTATCTATGTTAGTATGTTAATGCACCTGATTTTGTTTATTGTTTTTATGTTACTGTTGTTGGTTTTATGTTATTAGTTTGTGTTACCTATTTATGTTTATCGATACTATGTTATTCTATACTTTCGTTTTGTTTTGATTAACATTTCTTATTTCAGATTATTATTTGTGTTTTATTAATGAGACTTTTGTCGCCGCGAACGACCTTATTATTTAAAGTTTAGAGGTCAGATATTTTAATAAAACAAAGTTAACCGCTAATGGAAAAAAACTGATGAAACAATTTTATTTAATTCGTAATTGTACGAGTAGAGGATTGAAACTTTTCGTCAGTTGTCTAGATAAAACCTTAGTACGATCAAAAATTTGAAACAATCTAACATGATGTGTAGACACTTTGGATCTCTAGACTCTCTAGTAACATTTCTTATTTCAGATTATTATTTGTGTTTTATTAATGAGACTTTTGTCGCCGCGAACGACCTTATTATTTAAAGTTTAGAGGTTTAGATATTTTAATAAAACAATGTTAACCGCTAATGGAAAAAACTGATGAAACAATTTTATTTAATTCGTAATTGTACGAGTAGAGGATTGAAACTTTTCGTCAGTTTTCTAGATATGGCCTTAGTACTATCAAAAATTTGAAACAATCTAGCATGTTGTGTTGACACTTTGGATCTCTAGACTCTCTATCTTTTTTTCAGTACCTTACGTTTAATTTATTGCAAAACACTTGCCATGAATTATCTAATAGTATACTTACAATTATTCGATTTTATTACCTTGTTTGTGTAAATATGAAAGTTGTTTCCTGTTGAATAATTCGTGTATTTCACTTTTAAAATACCACAGTACAAACTGAAAAATTAATAAATGAGTTTCTAGCTAAGTATGTCAAAATAAAAACAGGTTTTTTTTTTCTTTCTTTTTTACTTATTTTATTTACCCAATACATACTGTGGTTGGGTACTAATAATCTGTACAAAAGAAATGTTCACATTTCAATGAATGATTTTCTCCCTGGAAAATATGTCCTTGAGAATGTACTTTCTTTTCCACCACCAATAGTTTACGTGAGTCCGAGTTTTTCCTCTGTCATTCATTTCATCATCTTTCTAATGTCTCTTATGTCTTTGTTATTTCTGAAACAAGCAGAAATAACAAAGAGCGTCTTTCATTTGCATTCCTTTCTATATTTCGTTATTTCTATCTGTCTCACTATATCGGTTTTCCTTTCTATATTTCTCACTTAATAACTCAGTTCTTTATTCGTATTACGGTTTACATAATTGTCTCATCATTTCTGATCTTTTCGATTTCTCTCGGATTGCTAATAACTTCTTGACAGGCTACTTTACAATAAATTTGTAATATTTTCCATTAGGTTTTATTAAAAGGATCTTTAAAATTATTAAGGGTGGGTCATCTAATACAAAATTATAGAAAACAGGCAAAGTGATAGAGTACCTACATTGAAATCTTGGAAAATGTGACAAAGGAAATTAAAATAAATAGAGGAGGAAAGACTTGCACACACATACATACAGAAAGATCAAATCTCAAGATGATCATCATGGTGAGAACCTCAATCTTATAGAACTCAGAAAACACAACTGCCTTTCATCAAGTAAATTACCTACTTGATAAGGAAGCTGTAGGGATATCCATGAGCCTTGGACACTTTCTTTTCCACCACCAATAGTTTACGTGAGTCCGAGTTTTTCCTCTGTCATTCATTTCATCATCTTTCTAATGTCTCTTATGTCTCTTTGTTATTTCTGCTTGTTTCACCCTACCTAGCGCCTTTCATTTGCATTCCTTTCTATATTTCGTTATTTCTATCTGTCTCACTATATCGGTTTTCTTTTCTATATTTCTCACTTAATGACTCAGTTCTTTATTCGTATTACGGTTTACATAATTGTCTCATCATTTCTGATCTTTTCAATTTCTCTCGGATTGCTAATAACTTCTATTTTCACACTCAATTCACATCTGCACTTCTGTCTGTACCTAACCATGGTCCAATATCTTTTGGTTCATGTCATTTCACATCACCTAGCTAGATATTCTTTGAGCGATTTTAAAATGACACTCTCTTTGAGTTATTATAAAATGACTCTCTTCAACAATCAATGTACTGTTCAACACTACCACTAGAACAGTATTCACTACTTCTTCTTCTTCCTAAACCCTTTTCCGATTTCAATTGGCTATTGTGCTGGCCCACTACCTCCTCTAAGCCATCTGTTGGCCCACTCCACTAAGTTGGTCCACTCACAGTCATCTGTTGGCCCACTACATCCACTAAGTCTTGTGTTGGCCCCACTTGTTTACTGGTCGCTTTTGTGCTAGTGTGTCCAATAGAAATCCACTGTCGTTTTCCTAAGGTAAATTAGTTTTTTTACCCCTTTATTTTTATCTGTATTTTAGCCATATTTGTTTTTACCTTATTTGTTAGGAATGTTAGGATATAGGGTACTATTAATATCTAATAATTATTCTTGTATTTTTTTATTACATATTATTATTTTTTGAGACTTAATCAAATTAAAACCAACGTGATTATTATTAGCTAAATAATAGACGTATATCTTGAAAAATCTATCGATCTAATTTTTCTAGCTGTTTGAAGACAGTTTCCGATTGTGACATCAAATTCCGCGGTTTAAGGGTTCCGTCAGCCAAAAAGTTTTGGATCTCACAATCGCAGCCACCAGGAAAAAGCTGTGTGTGATTCTACCCTATATTATACTCATATTATAATTATCACGTATAAGCAGTGCTTTATTTAAACTGTGAGCTTAGAGAACAAGTTGCTCCATGGTACCATTTCTTTTCAGATTCATATTAACCCAATTATTATTGCTCATAAATTAACCCATTCCTGTTTTTTTTTTTCCACACAGAACCTGGAGAAGCAATTCGCGCTGCAGCTGGAAGAACAGGAGGTCCGATTCGGGCCAGCCCGCTCCTACTTGCCATCCGATCTAAGTGAACTCTCATCCCCTCATCATCTACCCAACTCCTATTATCGGGGATCCACGCGGAGTAGTTTATCTTCCGTGTCCGCGGAATGAACACTTCCTTAGGCCATTCACTAAAATTTAGACTTTGTCAGGTATACCTGACAACTGATGAGCACACACACTATCAGATAGACCTGACAGGTACGGCTGAAAAGGTCCGAATGTCAGGTTTACCTGATACCAGGTGAGGGCACTCACTATCAGGTATACCTGACACCTGATGAGCACACAGACCATCAGGTAGACCTGATCAGGAATACCTGTCGTCAGGTCTACCTGATAGTGAGTGCCTGGTCAAAGATAGTTGAAAACTGAGAACTGATGAGGTGTAGCTGATAGAACCGCCACACACTCATCAGGTCTGTAAGGTGTCAGTTGGAACTGATCAAATTTTCATCAGGTATCAGTTCGTCTGATAGACATATTATTGCTGCCACACACTATCAGGTTATACCTGTCAGGCCTACCTGATAATGAGTGGCTGACCTTATCCGTGAAGTAGCTTATCCTCTGTGTCCGCAGAATGTATATACAGTTCTGTTACTTTAAAACTATCCTTAATTATTAGTATTTTTTGTGAGTGTTTGCAAGTGTTTTCAATAGTATCGCGTAATCGGGGGTCCCTGTTAGTTTTGTCACATTTGTTGTGTGTTAGCACTTGGTCTTGCAATGCTTTTTGTGGTTGTGTTATCTCACTTGTGTGCATGGAACTTCACTTTCATCCCACATCTATCATCTCAACATGTTTTTTGCTTTGAAACGGTAAGGCCAGCCCCTCACTACATATCACGTATACCTGATCAGGTCTAATTGATACCTGATGATCACACACACACACTGTCCGGATCAGATATACCTGTCAGGCCTACCTGATAATGAGTGGCTGACCTTATCCGTAAAGTAGCTTATCCTCTGTGTCCGCAGAATGAACACCTCTGTGGTTCAAAGGAATGACCATCTACAGAGGAAGATAACTATCCCTTTTAGAGTGCATGTCTTGGGATTGCTGGGTAGATTATTTTTCTAGGAGTCAAAAATGAAATTATCTTCCTACCTCGGTGGTTGATCAAGACGTTCGCCTGGCAGTTAGGAGGGCGTGGGTTCAATCCCAGCCGAGGTATGGAACTTCATCTTGAACGTTGTTTGAAAATTTGACCTTAATAATAGTGGTAGCTTATTGTTGGAGTAAAAGGACTCTAGTCTTATTTGAGCAGCATAAGTAAGCACTACCTATTCCTAGGATAATTATTTTAGGGGTTTTATCGTTTTAGGAGTGGCTAACCACTGGAGATACCCCGAATATCTAACAGCCCAGATTTTGGAGACTTTTTTTCAGTACCTTACGTTTAATTTATTGCAAAACACTTGCCATGAATTATCTAATAGTATACTTACAATTATTCGATTTTATTATCTTGTTTGTGTAAATATGAAAGTTGTTTCTTGTTGAATAATTCGTGAAAAAAAACCTGCCTCGGTAGCGTAGTGAGGGTTGCCTGTAGAGAGGGCACAAGTTCGCATCCCTACCGAGGCATGAATTTTTATCCACAATTTATTTTATTATTTTCCCGAGAGTTTGACCAAAATAATAATAGACTTTACTGCTTGTTTGTGTGGAGTCAGAAAGTGTCATTTAAGCAGTATTATTAAGTATATTCTTTAGTTCTTTAACCCAAACTTGTCCATTTGACTTCTGGGTTTTCAATTTGTAGACCAAATTCATAGTTTGTATGTGGCTGGTGTCTTCACTGATCACAACTGAACTATCTTTTGGCTTTAAAATATATATCCTATTGCATTTCTAATGTTGCATTATTGTATTGATGTATTGGATTTGGAGTCATTTTAGGAAATGACTGTATGGATAGGTGAAATTCAAGTGACCTTATTAATTAATTCTGAATAGTAATAGTAATTTGTAGACCAAATTCATAGTTTGTATGTGGCTGGTGTCTTCACTGCTCACAACTGAACTATCTTTTGGCTTTAAAATATATATCCTTTTGCATTTCTAATGTTGCATTATTGTATTGGATTTTGAGTCATTTTAGGAAATGACTGTATGGATAGGTGAAATTCAAGTGACCTTGTTAATTAATTCTGAATAGTAATAGTTGTCTTTAGAGGACATTTTCTATTAAAAATTTATATGGGCATGTTATTTTATTTCTTAGTTGTAATTTGTGCAATTTCATGTTGACCTTTTTTAAAAAAGATATTCACTTTTTTGTATTTAGTACCAGAGTTGGGTATGATTGTAATCTGCTTCGTAGGTACATTAGTTTCTATTGTATCTATTTTTAAGTACGGAGATAATGTTTTTCTTCCGAAGTTTAATGTCACTGTATAATGGCTATTGTCTGGTGACGGGCCTTTTCTATTCTTCAAACAGTGTTTTTTCAATATCATGAGTACCTAATATTTTTAAATCATTATAGCTGTATTAGTTGTTTGATTATGTTATAATGATTTGAAAAGCTAGCCTACTCTGATACGAGTGTCTTCTTTCCTTATTGCAAATTTCTTCCAAAACATTTTTCTTCTTCTATTTTTTGTTGTTAATCGTTGTTATTGCATTTTATATTATCTTTTTAATAGTTCTTAGAATGGACCTGCCAAAAGGTTTAAAGTTGTATGTTTTTTTATTTTAATTATACTATTCGATTATTAAAAAGAAAAGGAAAAAAAAAAAAAAAAACAATAAGTTGGAGGTAGATACCTACATACTAAGTAGCCTATTTTTTTTACATCAAAATGGTCGAAAATTTCGATGGTATTCTAAGACAATAGCTACTAAAATTTATTTAAAGTAAAGGGAAGAATCGAATTTATATACTTTTGAGTGCGTGTGAAGAAAATGGAACGTTCGAATAGTGAGTTGGAAGTGTTCAACAATTCCTAACAATGGAGTAAAAATTATGGAACGCTCTAAGCAGGGTCATATGTAACAGTTTGCATGACAAGTCTAGTTTGCTGTTACTTATGTGGATCTTGCTGAAGGTCCAATGGATCACTGGAGTTTAGCAACATTACACATGGTTGGTATTCGGATGGGACCAACCAACTGGTCAACCACTTGCTGGCTTTTCTTGGACCCATTACAGTGGGTCTTCTTCTTCCTAGCCTAGCCTTTTCCTCTTTAAATAAAGTCTGCAGTTTCTTGTCAGTCTCTTCTCATGTATAAGACACGGAACCGGTTGTTCCATTTTGTCAACTGAAATGGCGCCAGCACTAAACCCTACGAAATCCGAGATGGTGCATCATCGAAATCGGTTCCGTTTCCGAAAGTTTCCCGAAAATGAAAATACGCCTTTACCTACCTCATGTCCTGATAAAGTGGAAAAAAAAAAAAAAAAAAAAAAATGAAGCAAATAAACTAATCCATGTTGTTCTCTGATTGTTTGACAGGTCACGATGAAGAGCTCACATTCTGTGCGTCTCATCCTACTCAAAGGTTAGCTGTGACTTGTTCCAAGGATACAACATTTAGACTGTGGGACTTCCGAGAATCTATCCATTCTGTTTGTGTGTTCCAGGGACATACAGAGTAAGAAGAGAATCAATTTTTTGAGCATTTCAAGCAAGAATGTTTTAGTGTTACAAAAGTATACAAAGTGTAAAAAAATATGAACAGTATTGAATGACTAATCAACCCCCCAAGTGAGTTAGCACTTGGTCTTGCAATGCTTTTTGTGGTTGTGTTATCTCACTTGTGTGCATGGAACTTCACTTTCATCTCACTCACTCACTCATCAGGTTACATTGCCCACAATCCATCTCACTCGCTCTCAACCTTCAGTTCATCTCACTGACTCACTCTTCTTTCTCAATCTACTCACTCACTGTGTCTATCTCACTCAATCATAGGTATTCTCAGTAAACTTGAGATTATTTCAATTCTGACAATCTTCACTTTCTTTTTCTATATAAATAAATAATATAATTTCATGTTAGTAATGTTTTGTTAATAAATAATAAAATTAAAGAAATTATATGCTGTAAAGCTTTTCTTTATTTTGACATATTTTCCCCCTAGGAAAAACAAAAACCTGCAGCCTCCAAGCCCTTTTTCTAGAAATTTAACCAGTTTTTCAATAATTTTATTTTTCTCATGAGTCACTATTCTGATTTAACTAGCAGCACTTGGATTTTAGAACAAAGAAAAGCCAGGATTAGTATTTGGTATTTCACTTTTAAAATACCACAGTACAAACTGAAAAATTAATAAGTATGTCAAAATAAAAACAGGTTTTTTTTTTTCTTTCTTTTTTACTTATTTTATTTACCCAATACATACTGTGGTTGGGTATACTACTAATCTGTACAAAACAAATGGTCACATTTCAATGAATGATTTTCTCCCTGGAAAATATGTCCTTGAGAATGTTTGACAGGCTACTTTACATAAATGTGTAATATTTTCCATTAGGTTTTATTAAAAGGATCTTTAAAATTATTAAGGGTCGGTCATCTAATTTTCACTTTTAAAATACCACAGTACAAACTGAAAAATTAATAAATGAGTTTCTAGCTAAGTATGTCAAAATAAAAACAGGTTTTTTTTCTTTCTTTTTTACTTATTTTATTTACCCAATACATACTGTGGTTGGGTACTAATAATCTGTACAAAAGAAATGTTCACATTTCAATGTATGATTTTCTCCCTGGAAAATATGTCCTTGAGAATGGAATGTCACTGTATAATGGCTATTGTCTGGTGACGGGCCTTTTCTATTCTTCAAACAGTGTTTTTTCAATATCATGAGTACCTAATATTACTTTCTATTTTTTAAATCATTATAGCTGTATTAGTTGTTTGATTATGTTATAATGATTTGAAAAGCTAGCCTACTCTGATACGAGTGTCTTCTTTCCTTATTGCAAATTTCTTCCAAAACATTTTTCTTCTTCTATTTTTTGTTGTTAATCGTTGTTATTGCATTTTATATTATCTTTTTAATAGTTCTTAGAATGGACCTGCCAAAAGGTTTAAAGTTGTATGTTTTTTATTTTAATTATACTATTCGATTATTAAAAAGAAAAGGAAAAAAAAACAATAAGTTGTAGGTAGATACCTACATACTAAATAGCCTATTTTTTTTACATCAAAATGGTCGAAAATTTCGATGGTATTCTAAGACAATAGCTATTAAAATTTATTTAAAGTAAAGGGAAGAATCGAATTTATAAAGGTTTGAAGTGGGTTTCTATTTCTTTGTTCAATGCATGAAGTGAACTATAATTTAGTAGGTCTCCACTAGATTTCAACATATGAAGAAAATGGAACGTTCGAATACTGAGTGCGTGTGAAGAAAATGGAACGTTCGAATAGTGAGTTGGAAGTGTTCAACAATTCCTAACAATGGAGTAAAAATTATGGAACGCTCTTTAAGCAGGGTCATTTGTAACAGTTTGCATGACAAGTCTAGTTTGCTGTTACTTATGTGGATCTTGCTGAAGTCTCGTATCCACAAATAAATCATCCAAAGCCTACCCCTCCCCTATAGTAGGTTAAGGTGTATTTTCCTTTCAGGGAAACTTTCAGACACGGAACCGGTTGTTCCATTTTGTCAACTGAAATGGCGCCAGCACTAAACCCTACGAAATCTGAGATGGTGCATCATCGAAATCAGTTCCAGACACGGAACCGGTTGTTCCATTTTGTCAACTGAAATGGCGCCAGCACTAAACCCTACGAAATCCGAGATGGTGCATCATCGAAATCAGTTCTGTTTCCGAAAGTTTCCCGAAAATGAAAATACGCCTTTAATTTGATGAAGAGAATCAATTTTTTGAGCATTTCAAGCAAGAATGTTTTAGTGTTACAAAAGTATACAAAGTGTAAAAAAATATGAACAGTATTGAGAATGACTAATCACCCCCAAGTGTGATCACTGGAGTTTAGCAACATTACACATGGTTGGTATTCGGATGGGACCAACCAACTGGTCAACCACTTGCTGGCTTTTCCTGGACCTATTACAGTGGGTCTTCTTCTTCCTAGCCTTTTCCTTTTTAAATAAGGTCTGCAGTTTCTTGTCAGTCTCTTCTCATGTATACCGCAGTATACCTACCTCATGTCCTGATAAAGTGGCTAAAAAAAAATGAAGCAAATAAACTAATCCATGTTGTTCTCTGATTGTTTGTCAGGTCACGATGAAGAGCTCACATTCTGTGCGTCTCATCCTACTCAAAGGCTAGCTGTCACTTGTTCCAAGGATACAACATTTAGACTGTGGGACTTCCGAGAATCTATCCATTCTGTTTGTGTGTTCCAGGGACATACAGAGTAAGTTTTTTTTCTACAACAACTACACCAACATGGATATAGCGTCACAGAATGACATCTAAGTTAACTGCCTATGGTTTTGTTTAGAGGATAATGAACATCCCTGCCAGTGGCTGTAGCACATTGAATGTACCAGTCCCCATTGTTTTACTGAAGTTAAGGAACGTTGCACATGGTCGGTATCCAGATGGGTTACCATCTGGGCGCCACCTTGTCCTCATATAAGATGAAAAAAAAAAGAAAAAAAACTTAGATGTTAGGTAGTCTCTTCAATAAAAACATGATCCAGTAGACCTGACAGGTGGAGCCAATCAGGTGTAGCTCTCGGGTCTACCTGATAGTGAATGGCTGGCCTTAAAACAGAACATATTTTTTTCCTAGTCTTTTTCAATAATAACTAAATGTACTTATGCTTGTATTTTTCTTTCCAGCACCGTAACAAGCGCCATATTCCCCTGCTCCGGAGATCAGGACCGTCTGGTATCAGGGGCAGATGATCGTACGGTGAAAGTGTGGGAACTACGTAACATGCGATCTCCCCTGGCGACTATGCGTACCGACTCGCCTGTCAATCGACTCAGTATATCCCCCGTGACGGGAATAGTAGCAATACCGCACGACAATCGACAGGTGCGACTGTTTGATCTGAACGGAACGCGACTTGGCCGACTGCCTCGGAATAATCGACAGGTAAGTGTTTATTATTATTATTATTATTATTATTTTTTTGATATGTTGTTGTAGTAGCGGCTTTAAATATAGGCACAAGGTGATGACAAAATAGAGGAAATATCTCATCAGCCATACACCAGGGTGCTGGTTTCTAGCCATGTTTAATTAGCTCGTCCTGAACCGCAGTCAATTATCGTGAGGACTTGTGCTTGTCCTTTTTAAGCAGAACCCTTTGAAATTAACAGCTAGCTAGGCTGGTTAGGGATTGTTCGATATAGAGGGGTCAAGTGGATTGGAACACATCACATGCCTTCAGGCACACTCCATTTGTCAAGGGTGGAGGTTTTCCTTGCCCTTGGGATCAATTTAATGAAACCATTTACTGATGGAAATTTGGAATTGTAATAATGGAGGTCTTATTGTTCCGAACTCGAAGGGAGGACAGGACTGGAGAAAGCCAGCGGCTCCGAGAATGAAACTTATCTGTTTACGATAAAGACCGTCACGCCAACACGAACGGGAATCGAACCCGCAACCTGGCGCTTACAAGGCACAGCGATATTCCATTCTATTAGGAGGTTAACAGGGCTGGAGAAAGACAGCCTGTTCCAAGAATGAATCTTAACATTCTTAACTGATTAGAATAAAGTTCGCCCCGGGCGGGAATCGAACCCATGATCTAGTGCTTACAACATTGAGGAGAGAGGTTAACAGGGCTGGAGAAAGACAGCCTGTTCCAAGAATGAATCTTAACATTCTTAACTGATTAGAATAAAGTTCGCCCCGGGCGGAAATCGAACCCATGATCTAGTGCTTACAACATTGAGGAGAAAGTTCCATATGACCAGGATTGAACCCACGCCCTCTATGAGTCTGCAACTGAACAACTTCAAACAAAATAATACCAGTCAAGTAACCAATACACTTAAATGTATTTATTACTTTTCCATCAAGGAAACTGTAACAATGAAGGGCTTATCATCCCGAAATCGAAGAGAGAAGGAGGACAGAATAGGAGAAAGCCAGCCGTTCCGAGAACGAACATTATCCCATCAGGATAAAATCTACCCCGGGCGGAAATCGAACCGCGGCCTAACGTGTGGCTTTGATAGAGTGGTCCTTGCCTGGTCAGTGTTGCAGAATAAGGACAAGAAACAAGATGGCGGCGAGTAGATGAAACAGCAGTGAAACACCCGGAGGTAATGGATCTCGAGGATATAAAGTGAGGTAGAAGATAAATGGCCGGTTTCGTTTCTTTACATTTTTCCTTTCTGCCCCCAGGGTCATCATCGCATTGTGACAGCTACCACATGGTCAGATGATACTGGACTATACACGTGTGGCTTTGATAGAGTGGTCCTTGCCTGGTCAGTGTTGCAGAATAAGGACAAGAAACAAGATGGCGGCGAGTAGATGAAACAGCGGTGGAACACCCGGAGGTAATGGATCTCGAGGATATAAAGTGAGGTAGAAGATAAATGGCCGGTTTCACGAATATTTTTTCAGCCTCTAGAAGGCCTGTCAAGCTAACAGCCTGTTAAGTTCCATTTGACAGGGTTGTTAAGCTAACAGGCTGTTAGGGGCTTAAAAGAAGGTGGGTGAAACTCATTCTAAAGATTCTTTTTTTTCTAGCATGAGCCAGGAAATGGGGGAGTATAACATAAGAAAAAGAGTGGAAAATACGTGGCTCTTGATTTGAAGTTTAAGGTGTTAAAAACTATTTTCACTCTGTTAGCCACTCACTGCACAAACCTGTTCATCCCATGCTTTTTTAAGTACGGAGAAAATAATATTTTCGGGAGTTGAACCTTTGAAAAGAATTCAAAACAAAATAAAATCAAGTGTAGGTAATAGAAAGTATAAATTTATTGATCTGTATTTTGCGAAAGTAGGTACAGAGTAAAATAAAGGAATAAATAATACGTAGATAAATAAAACGAAATTAAAGAAAAAAAATTCAGGGGAAAAATTGCGAGTGATTTTTCCCATGTTTCCCAGACTGTTTAGAAGCAAGGTTCCCACCCGACTACCCACCCTCGGCACCGAACTTCAACAGCACAACATCGAAGTTAAAAAAAAAGAGGGAGAAGCCAAGTCTGAGTGACGGTAAATATCCCTTACATGTAAGAAAAAAAAATCCCCTGCCTTTTAGTACTAAAAAGTTGCATCGTATAAAAAGGTCCAGGAAGCATCGTCTTAAAAGCTCCAAGTAGCATCGTATGTAAAGATCCTAAAGAAAGCTCAAAGTTCGAACGCATGCGCAGGAGAAATTTCCCCCACCTAAACTTTGGATTAAGCTCCTCCTCTTTCTGAACTTTTCAGTGTGCTGACAAAGTCATCGACTTGGGGTGGGCATTCGGGTGGGGACTATGCTTCTCGACGGTTCGGGTAGCTGAAAAAATCTGCCGCGATCTTTTTTCCGATTTATTTTTCTTTGAAATAATTTTTAAATTCGTTTTATTAATATTGTCTTGTTATTTTACCAGTAATTTTCTCGTTTTATTATTATTTTTCCCACTTTCAATTTTTTGAAAATTATTTTTCGTTCTCGAGATCAATAAAATTTTGAGAATTTTCTTTTACATCGTAACAATTTTGTTCTTTTTTTTAATGTCTTGATGGCCTTTCATGGATGGTCTTCAAGCCTTCCTGTACTTAATATGTACTGTTATTGTTAATCAAATAATCACATAAAATTATTTACCTACTAACCCAGCCGGTTTGGGTCACAAATATTTAGATTTAAAATGGCATGTGCTAGGATAATCATTGGTTAAGGTTTATTTTCTTACCATTTAATTGCCTTCTTCAATATTGTTTCGATTGTTAATGTGAAAGAGGGTAGGTACTGAGGCTGATGAGATATGTGAGAAATAAATGTAAAGTGAAAAGTGAAAGCGCACAAGTGTACTCAGAAAATACCTTAGCAAAAGGTATTTGGATTATGATCAAAGTCCCGGGTTCGATTCTCGGAGTTGGTAGAAGCTGGAGTGTAATTAAGGTGGAAAGGTTGAGTTATGATAGATATGATGGTACAAATTCATATTACCTCTTACTATAAATTACCTATTTATGTGTTATTTTATGTTTCGTCCACGGTTGAGTTATGATAGATATGATGGTACAAATTCATATTACCTCTTACTATAAATTACCTATTTATGTGTTATTTTATGTTTCGTCCAAATTATACCAAGCTAGCATTTAGTAGTAATACCTACCTATCCTTATTCCAAAATTATTAGGTATATTTTCATATTATTTATCTACTTATTTTTAATGGTTTTCATAACCATGATTAATTTCTAGTCTATTATCGTTCGGATATAGAGCTGCTAGCATTGGTGTACTGTGGACTAGGCAGTTTTCCATATTTCGAAATATTCCTGAATTCTCATTCGGTTTTACCATTGTTTACTCTTGTTTTACCTATCCAATATGAATAAATTAATCTGTTGATTTTGTTCCCAATTAAATGTGTTGATTCTTTTCTTACTCTAGAATTTCAAAAATAGGTAAAACTTTTTTTTCTGGATTTTACCATTGTTTACTCTTGTTTTACCTATCCAATATGAATAAATTAATCTGTTGATTTTGTTCCCAATTAAATGTGTTGATTTTTTCTTACTCTAGAATTTCAAAAATAGGTAAAACTTTTTTTTCTGGTTTTACCATTGTTTACTCTTGTTTTACCTATCCAATATGAATAAATTAATCTGTTGATTTTGTTCCCAATTAAATGTGTTGATTTTTTTCTTACTCTAGAATTTCAAAAATAGGTAAAACTTTTTTTTTCTGGAAAAACCCCCAAAGGAATGAAAGACTGGTCGAACACAGACCACTGCGAAATTACCTGGAGTTGAACTAAATTCAACAAAAAATATGTAGTAGGTATTTAAAATAAACTCTGCTGCAGAGTAACCTTTTCATTAGTCACCCGAATGGCAACTAAGTTCAAGAAAGTAAAAAATATAAAACTCTAAAAATTAACAAAGCTTACTCGACGCTGTCAAATAGAGAGAGGACTGACGAGATTTGCACCAATCAGGTTACAGCTTTGACTTGGCCAAGGGGGGAGGGGGAATGTCAATGTAGGGAGGGGGTAGGGGAAAGAGACTCTGCTGACTTTTGAACTTGGTGAGGTCCTCAATAAAGTGAACTTTCTGCAAATCACAAAACAAAACAACGAGGAATGTAAGTGGGGCTGCCTGAGTATCCTGATTCCTGAAAGGTATGGTATTTCAACTACAAGCTACAAGAGAATTATCTATGGCGAAAAGGTTTGATAGAGGGAACTGTAATCGTTTTGAGAACACCACTTTTACAAAGTACAAGACTAATTCTAAAAAGTACGAGTAAGGCCAGCCACTCACGATTCACGATCAACTAGACCTGACAGTTACACCTGATCAGGTATACTTGGTAGGAACCCTCATCGTCAGGTCTGAACGATTAGTAGGAACCCTCATTTAGCCTTGAGGGTTCCTACTAATCGTTCAGACTCTCGGTATAGTTTCTCTTCTAAAAAAAAAGTTCTACTTGATATCTGAAGTGATAGTGTGTGTGCTCATCAGGTATTAGGAATGATGTAGTCCTTCCCAGCAGTGTGAAATTCAAACTCAACTCACTGTTTTCTCAAATTGAACGAGAGTTTGAGCTTCTTTATCTGGACAATTTGAACCTACAAGACAAGATTGACATGTTGATGGAGAAGCTGGACAGGGAAAGTATAATCAACGATGATGTAGTCCTTCCCAGCAGTGTGAAATTCAAACTCAACTCACTGTTTTCTCAAATTGAACGAGAGTTTGAGCTTCTTTATCTGGAAAATTTGAACCTACAAGACAAGATTGACATGTTGATGGAGAAGCTGGACAGGGAAAGTATAATCAACAAGAAGTATCCAGAATGCAATGATATGGAATGTGTGACAAACATGAACAAGAACTTTAACAAACAGAAAGTCCTTGCATCAAATCCATCTGCACAGAAGCTGAAAACTACTAACAAGTTGAAAGTTCAAACCAGCAAGATTGTATCAAGCTTCAAGACATCTTTATTGAGCTGTTACAAGATAAGATCATTCTCTGGACATAGAGATGGGGTGTGGGATGTTGCTGTGAGACCTGGACAACCTGTTCTAGGCTCAGCATCTGCAGGTAAGTGGTAATAACATATGTAGCATGTTATACCTATTGTAAGTCTGTATTTAAGAACCTTACCATCTACTTGATCTAAAGTTAAGTGTTTACCTGCCAAGAATTTTTGGCTGTTATCATTCAATGTACGAGTCTCATGTCCCATGATATTTTTACTTGCAAATTAAGGAAATGGGTAAAATGCTGTAGAGTGCAAACTGCTTTTATGCATACATGGAAGAAACACTAATGAATCCTGTACCACCACATTGTCAAATATACAGAAACAATTTTTTTGATAATTGATCACAATATTCCTTTTGTTTTCAGACCGTACTGTAAGACTATGGAGTACACAGACTGGCAAGTGTGTTCTTCAATATTCTGGTCACTCTGGATCGGTCAACTCAGTTCGATTTTTGCCCAACAAAGATCTTGTGCTGTCTGCAAGTGGAGATAAGTCAGTTCATATCTGGCAGGCAGTTATCAACTGGGAGTGCCTGGTGAGTGTTCAAATCATTTTAAAATTTTGTTATTTCCTTTAAAAATATTGGGCTGACTTTTGAACTTGGTGAGGTCCTCAATAAAGTGAACTTTCTGCAAATCACAAAACAAAACAACGAGGAATGTAAGTGGGGCTGCTTGAGTATCCTGATTCCTGAAAGGTATGGTGTTTCAACATCAACTACAAGCTACAAGAGAATTATCTATGGGCAAATGGTAACAAGGTATTTATTTTCGAAAAGGTTTGATAGAGGGAGACGAGGAATGTAAGTGGGGCTGCCTGAGTATCCTGATTCCTGAAAGGTATGGTATTTCAACTACAAGCTACAAGAGAATTATCTATGGGGAAATGGTAACAAAGGTATTTATTTTCGAAAAGGTTTGATAGAGGGAACTGTAACCGTTTTGAGAACACCACTTTTACAAAGTACAAGACTAATTCTAACAAGTACGAGTAAGGCCAGCCACTCACGATCAACTAGACCTGACAGTTACACCTGATCAGGTATACTTGATAGGAACCCTCATCGTCAGGTCTGAACGATTGGTAGGAACCCTAAGATCTTGTGCTGTCTGCAAGTGGAGATAAGTCAGTTCATATCTGGCAGGCAGTTATCAACTGGGAGTGCCTGGTAAGTGTTCAAATTATTTTAAAATTTTGTTATTTCCTTTAAAAATATTGAAATTGAGGTTTGTTTTATGTAGGTAATTATTTATTCCTCTCAACAATGGACAATTTTTCATTAATGACAGGCTACTTTACAATAAATTTGTAATATTTTCCATTAGGTTTTATTAAAAGGATCTTTAAAATTATTAAGGGTGGGTCATCTAACTTTTCATTAACATTTTTATAGACATGGACCACCATTCTCTTGCCACTGTTCGTACACAATCTAAACTTTGATTAAGAGTTGTATTGTGATTTATTAAGACTGCCAAAGTAGTCCCTTTATTTCAGTTTAAGAGTAGGGTCATCTAATACAAAATTATAGAAAACAGGCAAAGTGATAGAGTACCTACATTGAAATCTTGGGAAATGTGACAAAGGAAATTAAAATAAATAGAGGAGGAAAGACTTGCACACACATAGAGATAGACAGAAAGATCAAATCTCAAGATGATCATCATGGTGAGACCCTCAATCTTATAGAAATCAGAAAACACAACTGCCTTTCATCAAGCGAATTACCTACTTGATAAGGAAGCTGTAGGGATATCCATGAGCCTTGGATTTTTCATTAACATTTTTATAGACATGGACCACCATTCTCTTGCCACTGTTCGTACACAATCTAAACTTTGATTAAGAGTTGTATTGTGCTTTATTAAGACTGCCAAAGTAGTCCCTTTATTTCAGTTTAAGAGTAGAACCTAATAAAGCCTTTTTACCTCTCAGAACAATGACAATGACTCTGACCTGGATGAAAGCAAGGAGCCAGATGAAAGTTCCATCACTTTGAGAACTCCGGTCAAAGAGCTCTTAGGTCATTCCAACGTTGTGATAGCAGCTGACTGGTTGTCAGATGGAGAACAGGTCATCACTGCATCGTGGGATAGGGTGGCCAATCTGTTTGATGTAGAAACTGGCACCATCTTACAGTCCCTCACAGGTAAGAAATGGAAGTTTTTTTTTTAGGTTTGATAGAGGGAACTGTAACTGCTAAGGTCCCAAAAGTGAAGAGAGAAGGAAGACAGGATAGGAGAAAGCCAGCTGTTCCAGGAACGAACCTTATATGTTTAGAATAAAATCCACCCCAGATGGGAATCGAACCCACGACCTATTGCTTACAAGGCAGACACACTTCTCTCCAAGCTAACCAGGCTGGTAGACAATGAATTCTATTTAGGGTTCCAGAAAGAACTTTACATTTGACTCATCACAAAAGTAATGACAGTAAGCCAGCAGTGATGGGCTGATAGCACACTGAATGCAATAAGAGTAGAACCTAATAAAGCCTTTTTACCTCTCAGAACAATGACAATGACTCTGACCTGGATGAAAGCAAGGAGCCAGATGAAAGTTCCATCACTTTGAGAACTCCGGTCAAAGAGCTCTTAGGTCATTCCAACGTTGTGATAGCAGCTGACTGGTTGTCAGATGGAGAACAGGTCATCACTGCATCGTGGGATAGGGTGGCCAATCTGTTTGATGTAGAAACTGGCACCATCTTACAGTCCCTCACAGGTAAGAAATGGAAGTTTTTTTTTTAGGTTTGATAGAGGGAACTGTAACTGCTAAGGTCCCAAAAGTGAAGAGAGAAGGAAGACAGGATAGGAGAAAGCCAGCTGTTCCAGGAACGAACCTTATGTGTTTAGAATAAAATCCACCCCAGATGGGAATCGAACCCACAACCTATTGCTTACAAGGCAGACACACTTCTCTCCAAGCTAAATAGGCTGGTAGACAATGAATTTTATTTAGGGTTCCAGAAGACCTTTACATTTGACTCATCACAAAAGTAATGACAGTAAGCCAGCAGTGATAGGCTGATAGCACACTGAATGCACCAATTTCCAATGGATCACTGGAGTTTAGCAACATTACACATGGTTGGTATTCGGATGGGACCAACCAACTGGTCAACCACTTGCTGGCTTTTCCTGGACCCATTACAGTGGGTCTTCTTCTTCCTAGCCTTTTCCTCTTACAAGGCAGACGCGCTACCAACTAAGCTAACTAGGATGGCGGGGGTAGTGGGTTTGATCTATACCCAGGGCGAACTTTATCCTAAACAGGTAAGGTTCGTTCTCGGAACGGCTAGCTTTCTCATATATTGTATTCCTCTCTTCGATTTCATAACCATAAGAAGTCCATTGTTACACAGTCCCCTTTATCACACCTCTTTAAAATAGAAGGGGTTATCATAAGCCGGATCAATAAAGTCATTTCTTACCTTCATTTGAGCAAGGAAAGCTTCAATCCTGCTGTCTACAAACAGGGGATGTTTGTCTGACTGGACTATAATTCGGAGCCCTTGAACACCAGATGACTTTCTAATACCGCTCACTACAATATAGCCTAGTTGTTCCTGAAAAAGAGATATAACATGTATTTCACTCAGTAAAGACAACCTCCGTGGTCTAGTGGGCATAAGGCCAGCCACTCACTATCAGGTAGACTTGATGGTACATCTGATCAGGTCCGCCTGTCAGTGTCAGGTCTACCTGAAGGTGTGTGTGCTCATCAGGTATCTGACAGGTGGACCTTTCCAGCCGTACCTGTCAGGTTTACCTGATAGTGGGTGTGCTCATCAGGTATCGGGTAGACCTGACAGGCGGACCTGATCAGGTCTACCTCATAGTGAGTGGCTGGCCTTACACTAGTCTTGAATTACGGAGAGTCCAAGTTCAAGTATGTTCCGGTCATACATAGAGAATCGGTGAGTGCAATCATCCTTAAAAGATAAATATTTCACCAACAAGGATGAGAAAGGCTTTGAGAAACTTACCTTGGTTCGTAGAATGTTGAAGCAAGGTTCATGAATGATTTGTACAAAGAGTTCTAGGAAGATCCACTCTTGAGGACCTGGAATTGAGAAAGGAGTGAGTTCTTGTTTTAGGTTTGAATTTGATTTAGTTTGACGCAGTAAACTGAAAACGAATATGTGTAATATTGAAAAAAAAAATCCGGCTAAGAATAAAATAAATAAAGGTCTTGGCGTCCCGAAAGTAAAGAGAGAAGGAAGACAGGATAGGAGAAAGCCAGCCACTTCGAGAACAAACCTAATCTGTTTAGGATTTAGTTGGCTCCGGGCGGGAATCAAACCCACTACCTAGCACTTACAAGAGAAACGCCGGAAACGCGCTACCAACCAAGCCAACTAGGCTGGCTTTGCTATCTTTATTATCTACCGGTTAGGTTGGTAATAAAGTACTCCGAGAACAAACATTGTCTGTTTAGGATTTATTTCACCCCAGGTGGGAATCGAACCCGCGACCTAGCGCTAACAAGTAACGTACCTTGGTAATCTGTTTAGGATTTAGTTGGCTCCGGGCGGGAATCAAACCCACTACCTAGCACTTACAAGAGAAACGCGCTACCAACAAAGCCAACTAGGCTGGCTTTGCTATCTTTATTATCTACCGGTTAGGTTGGTTTTAAAGTACTCCGAGAACAAACATTGTCTGTTTAGGATTTATTTCACCCCAGGTGGGAATCGAACCCGCAACCTAGCGCTAACAAGTTTCTTACCTTGATCATGAATCAGTTTGATATATTGAAATAAAAGCTCCACAATATCATCAGCATGATTGATTCCGTCCAGTGTCAGATCCACAGTAACAGTGAAGAAAGCAAACCCCTTGGCTCCAGACCTGGGGCCCCCTACCAGACTATTGCACCAGCCACGCCTGCGTAGCTCTGATAGCAGAGAGCCAGGCCCCTCGTGACCAATCAGATGAGAGAGGTAGTTGTCTGGCTGAAAGCAGTCGGGAAAACACAAAGATCAGGTCATTTCCAAATTGTAATCATGGGGGAAAATATCGAACATAATTATGGAAAAGCCAAATTGGAAGTGACGGAAAAAGACGTAGAAAAATCTATAAAAACATTTATTATCCTCTATAACTCTACAGACTCTACACTTTACTTTGCGTAGCTCTGATAGCAGAGAGCCAGGCCCCTCGTGACCAATCAGATGAGAGAGGTAGTTGTCTGGCTGAAAGCAGTCGGGAAAACATAAAGATCAGGTCATTTCCAAGTTGTAATCATGGGGGAAAATATCAAACATACCTAATTATGGAAAAGCCAAATTGGAAGTGACGGAAAAAGATGTAGAAAAATCTATAAAAACATTTATTATCCATCCTCTATAACTCTACAGACTCTACACTTTACTAAGCCAGGCCCCTCGTGACCAATCAGATGAGAGAGGTAGTTGTCTGGCTGAAAGCAGTCGGGAAAACACAAAGATCAGGTCATTTCCAAGTTGTAATCATGGGGGAAAATATCAAACATAATTATGGAAAAGCCAAATTGGAAGTGACGGAAAAAGACGTAGAAAAATCTATAAAAACATTTATTATCCATCCTCTATAACTCTACAGCCTCTACACTTTACTTCAATTGAAGAAATGAATTTATAAAATCCATGCTGTCCTTCTATGAATGGTAGCTTAACATTGTAGCTTGTGTAACTACAATACCATACCTTAAAAGCACCCTAGAACAATAGAATCTACATAAATTGGTTATACTGCCAGAATGAGACTGAAAAGTCCCTTTACTCCCGCAGTCCAAACAAGGTCTTATGTATTGAGAACAAATAATTGTTTAAATACAAATCTGGAATAGAATAGAATATACCCTGTTTATACTGCAAAAATGAGACTGAAAAGTCCCTTTACTCCCGTAGTCCAAACAAGGTCTTGTGTATTGAGAACAAATAATTGTTTAAATACAAATCTGGAATAGAATAGAATATACCCTGTTTATACTGCAAAAATGAGACTGAAAAGTCCCTTTACTCCCGCAGTCCAAACAAGGTCTTGTGTATTGAGAACAAATAATTGTTTAAATACAAGTCTGGAATAGAATAGAATATACACTGTTTATACTTTATACTGCGGTCTTATGTATTGAGAACAAATAATTGTTTAAATACAAATCTGGAATAGAATAGAATATACCCTGTTTATACTGCAAGAATGAGACTGAAAAGTCCCTTTACTCCCAAAGTCTTATGTATTTGGTACAGGGCCAGAGTGAGACTAAAAAATCCCTTTACTCCGACAGTCTAAACAAGGTCTCAAGTATTCAGAACAAATAATTAATCAAATACAAACTTAGCTTGAAACAAGAGACTCTTACCCCGGATTTGTGCTGTTCCTGCAGGTCAGGTATAGGGAAAGTGACCAGGAGACTTCGTACATCCTTAACAGGAGTAACATAGCCTCTGGTTTTCAGTTGATCCTTGCCGTACGGGTGTGTTGTCCACTCAGGTGTAGTGACGTTCTTATTCTTCTTGTGCTGTTCCTGCAGGTCAGGTATAGGGAAAGTGACCAGGAGACTCCGTACATCCTTAACAGGAGTAACGTAGCCTCTGGTTTTCAGTTGATCCTTGCCGTACGGGTGTGTTGTCCACTCAGGTGTAGTGACGTTCTTATTCTTTTTGTGCTGTTCCTGCAGGTCAGGTATAGGGAAAGTGACCAGGAGACTCCGTACATCCTTAACAGGAGTAACGTAGCCTCTGGTTTTCAATTGATCCTTGCCATACGGGTGTGTTGTCCACTCAGGTGTACTGACGTTCTTATTCTTCACATCCTTGAACTTGTCCACTGCATACTTTTCTAACTCATCCAGAGATTCTGGAAATGATTAAGTGTGACATGGACAGATAGATATAACACAAATAATAATTATTCTTCTTCTCTTCTTCCTCGCCTTTTCCCATGTACAGACGGGGTCGGCGTTTTTCGTCAGCCTCTCAATCAGCCATAACTAGGGTGATTGTTTTGGGCTGACATTTGGTTTTGGCATTTTTGGCTACAAATTTTACAAGAGGATGTCATTCGCACTTAACCTTTGCTATTTCTTTAGCAAGGGAAATTCAGGCTGGTATGCTCCCTGTTTTAAGTCCCCCAGCCAGACAGAAGGAAAGTAATGTATTGGGAGTTATTTACAGAGGGAAAATTCTATATTTTATTCTACTATTAAGTTGCTTACCTTTCCCCAGAATGGCCAATCCCATGATATTCGAAGAGTACCACTTGTTGTGAAATTTGAGCAGCTCATTTCGCACATCAATCCCCTTCGACTTCGGAATAGTCTCGAGAGTTTCCTTATTTCCGGTCCCGAACCGGTTATAATCGTGCTTCGGATCGCACGTCGCTTTCTCCAGTTGATCTAGACGCCATGCATCGTTAGGGATGTTCTTCTCGTGTTCCGAATTGACGGCGTTCACCTCGCGATCCGTGGAACTGGCGTCGAACAGCGGACAGATGAAGAACTTGGAGAATCTGAAACAGTCAATAGTCTTTTTTTATATATATTTATATATAGTGGCACGGTTCTCCTGAAGGAGCTCTTCCATCCAACCACTATTAGTGTTTGTGTGTTAGATAGTGTGTTTGTGTGTGTAGGATTGTGAAGAAACAGACTCGAGTTAGATAGGGTTTGCCTTCAGGTACCCCACAAGGGCAGTCTTGAATGAACCTATACTTGGTGAGTCCCTGAAGTAGAAATAGAATTTGATTCGATTGATTGAATAGTGAATAAAGTAGAATTACAGAATTAGAAACTGAATATATAAAAAGACTTACATCATCAACAACGGAGAGAATATAAAAAGACACAGAAAATATAAAAATATCTACCCTTCAGGTACCCCACAAGGGCAGTCTTGAATGAACCTATACTTGGTGAGTCCCTGAAGTAGAAATAGAATTTGATTCGATTGATTGATTGATAGTGAATAAAGTAGAATTACAGAATTGAATTAGAAACTGAATATATAAAAAGACTTACATCATCAACAACGGAAAGAATATAAAAAGACACAGAAAATATAAAAACACCTACGTTGCATTTATCTCCATTGATTGATTGATAGTGAATAAAGTAGAATTACAGAATTGAATTAGAAACTGAATATATAAAAAGACTTACATCATCAACAACGGAAGGAATATAAAAAAATACCTACGTTGCATTGACCTCCCTCCGTTCCTATCACCTACTTACATGTCCAGAGTTTTCTCCAGGTGGTCAGGTGATACTTCGAAGTGATAATTGGTATGATCCGCACTCGTATAGGCATTGGAATAGCCACTGTGCTCCGATAGAAATTTGTTGTACTCGTTTTCGGCCGGGTATGTTTCCGTGCCCATGAACAGCATGTGTTCACAGAAGTGAGCCAAACCGGGCAGATCTTTCGGGTCACTGAGGTAGCCTGAAATGAAAATAACAGATTTTTAGCTAGATTCAGTGTTCACAGAAGTGAGCCAAACCGGGCAGATCTTTCGGGTCACTGAGGTAGCCTGAAATGAAAATAACAGATTTTTAGCTAAATTCATTTTAGGGGTGAGCTATTCGTTTCTAACGAAAGTCACACTTTGGGTCGGGGTTGTGTTTTTGTGGGTCTTTTAGGTCACTAGGAAGCTATTCGCTATGAAAACTCATTTGGATATTTATATATTTTTTTCCTTAATAGGTTTGATGGAGGGAATAGTAACTACCTACTGAGCTCCCTTATAGTCCCGAAATCGAAGAGAGAGGACAGGATAGGAGAAAGCCAGCCGTTCCTAGGACGAACCTTGTGTTTAAGATAAATTCCGCCTCGGCCGGGAATCGAACTCGCGACCTAGCGCTTACAAGGCAGGCGAGCTACTATCCAAGCTACAGACAAATCTACAATTTTAGTCAATATTCTCATACTGATGTCTCCGTCAATATTCCCATACTGATGTCTCCGTCAATTTCTCATATTGATGTCTCCGTCAATATTCTCATACTGATGTCTCCGTCAATATTCCCATACTGATGTCTCCGTCAATTTCTCATATTGATGTCTCCGTCAATATTCTCATACTGATGTCTCCGTCAATATTCCCATACTGATGTCTCCGTCAATTTCTCATATTGATGTCTCCGTCAATATTCTCATACTGATGTCTCCGTCAATTTTCTCATGCTGATGTCTCCGTCAAATTTCTCATGCTGATGTCTCCGTCAAATGGATCTCTCCTGACCAATGAAGATGTTGCATTTCTCCGATGGAACAAATAGATAGTTAGGGTGTTCCTGTTGCTATTTAGTTAGATATGGGGGCTGCTGAACTGTAATGAGAGTTTACGAGATTATGTGGACCACTACCCTTCTTGTCCCATCAACTGCTTCCAGGTAAGACCCAACCATATTACATTAGGTGAGTTAGGCTAGCTTTAGCTTCTACATAATTCAGACATACACCTAACCAGGCACCGTTGCCTTTGTTCACACTAGGTATCACTCACCCTTCCATCTTGGAAGCCTTGATTGGATAATTGAGTAGAATTGTTCAACCTTCACAAATGTGAGCCTGAGGAAGAATTACATCAGTTCAAAAGGGAAATAACCTACATCGTGTGTGCTTGAGTGGACATCAGTTGTTTATTTGTTTAATTGTAACATAATAAAATGTTGTTTAAATGTTAATTGTATATCAGAATTTACCCAACTCTTCTTCTTCATCTCAGTACCTTATCCTAGCTAACACACCAGCCAGCTGATCCGACTTATTCGGATGGCCCAAAGGTCAGCCTAATGTTCCCCGAAGACTATCCGTGGCAGGAGTCAACAAGGCCCTAGGCTTTCGTTATACTACATAAATTGGTTATACTGCCAGAATGAGACTGAAAAGTTTCTTTACTCCTGCAGTCCAAACAAGGTCTTATGTATTGAGAACAAATAATTGTTTAAAAATACAAATCTGGAAGAGAATAGAATATACCCTGTTTATACTGCATGGCCTCTGGGGACCAGGTGCTAGGCATAGTATCCTGGTCATGTAGGAAGCTCATGTCGGGACTTTGTGGAGCATGATTTTTTTTTTTATCGATCTCAATATTTTCCTGACGCTCATAGTTGGGTCGCAGGAACGGAATGGCCTGCTGTTGTGAAT